>NC_134404.1:331805445-331902945 GCF_038048845.1 Mixophyes fleayi | reverse complement strand
ACAGCTGCCACGTCTCCTGTGTTACTCACCACTACTTGTGCTAATTAGCACTCCTGAATATCAGCACCCAGCGAGTCCCTTCATTTTCATCATCCAAGCCAATGTAGAGGAACAACTGTTACACAATCCTCATCAGAACCACCACACCTCCCAAAACACATGAAACATATAAATGTAACACCAACTTTTCTGTGAGAGATTTCTCCTACAATGCCCTGGTGGAGGCTCTGCCTTCTCTTCCCTCATGGAGGTCTCCATTGTATCCTCCTCTGTTTCTCAGCTTACCTCTCTCCTTTTATGTCTACCTCTTATAATGCCACCCGCCCACTTTCCCAATATCTTCCCTCCTTGTCTCCCAGAACTCATGTCTGATCACTTTGTCTCCACCATGTCTATTCTGCCCATTTGTTTTAATATATTCTCTCTCTTCCCACTTGTGTCTCACACACTTCACTTGTGTCCTCCATGTCTCATTTGCTCACTACCACTCTCTGTCTTTCCTGCCCCTTTAACTTCCCAGTTCCGTATCCTCAGGTGTGGCCCTGTTTCTTCTGCCTCTTTGCCTAAATTTTGCCCCTTTCTTGTATTGCCTTTGCCTGTGTTCATTCTCTGTACCCTTTATAATTGCCTCTGCCTCATACAATGATATTGATTAGCCTGCACGGGTCTCATGAAGTGACGAGTAAAGTTGACTCTGCCCTTGGTCCCTATCGCAACCAGAGTATGAACCCAGGCAGGTCACTGAACGTTAGGTCTACCTCTGCAATGGTCTACACCAGTGGATCCCAAACTTTCTCAGTTCGAGGCACCCCTAGGGTCTCAATAATGTTTTCAAGGCACCCCTAAACCAAAATAATTACCAAGTAGTCCCCCACCTTGCTTACCACCGGCCCTGGCCGCGGCACCCCTGTGAGATCGCTGTGGCACCCCAGGGAGCCACAGCGCACAGTTCGGGAACCACTGGTCTACACTATTCTGTGGCAGACTTCAAGGGATGGTTAGATACAGTATCTGTCCATTGAGAGACAGGGAGATATGCAGTCAAGGGTTCATGGGAGGCTGTGACACTCCCCCCCCATGCTCAAGACCAATGCCATTGGCCATGACCTACTCATAGAAGATTGCAGGAGTGAATTGCTGCCAGTATGGGGCCTTCACTATTAGCCCTGCCCCTCCCAATCCTGGTAGATTGACCTAGATGAGATAACCTGTGAATCTGCTTGGAGTGGGAGGACCAAGGCAGAGAATGAAGGCTCTTTATTGGGTGTAATTCACCCATGTCTGCAGTGTTGTCTGGTTATTGGACAGATCGGCAATGAAAGTAAAGTGATGGACTAATCAACATCCTACCAGTTTACTCTCATTGCTGTTTCTTCCAATAGGCAGGCATTGCTGAGAATGGGTGTGTACTGCCAGTACTTCTAAGCACAGCCAGTGCCAACTACAACTATATTAATGTGGGATTGAAGTGGCCTTTTCAGTTATTGTGGGGGGAGCTGTTTGGAGACCAACTATCCTCCTGCCCCCTAACCTATGACCTTCTGAAACTTTCACTGTTGGGGTGCTCTGATGAAATCAAGTTTCTCCAAATAAGGGCCTGATTTGCAGAGAAGACCACGGTAGAGTTCTGTGTTGGGTCTGTCTCCTTCTGTGCTATTACTAACTTTAGGTAGCTGAAACATCGCTCCTTTGTGGAGGACCAGTTTCATCATAACAGCACAGAATAAGGAGGACCCAATATTGGGATCATGACTTAGCTGGAAAAGCTCGTGTGACACTAGCCTCCATAACTTCTACATGTACTTATTATTTTACCTACAATTCTCCGAGGTGATCATAAAAAACATAGGCTGGTAGTTGTTGGAGTCCAAGGACAGGTGCGAGAGCTAATAGTGAAAGTTCTGGTACCAGATGCTGGTTCGTTGTGAGTTAATCTATGAATATCAGGAAAAGATGAAATAGTTCAGTGTATTAATGTACCACTTTAATGAAACAAATTACAACATGATTTATTGAGCAGGATACTTATTTATTGATAACTTGTTGAAGTGGGGCAAAGAGGTTTTTGAGTAATAGCTTACCAACGGGCTGGTAAAATAATTTATATGCGAAGCACACATTCCTAATCTCCGTATAAAATATACAGAGTTATCTGGATCTCAATAAATAGTTTACATTCTACTTATTCACAAATATTTTAGAGAAGGAAGCTGGACTCTGAGGTGTGTTAATGACCTCTCCTAGCCCAAATATTATACATTTTATTTCTGTTTATTTGTGCAAAACGAAGAGTAACAATATCAGTACTTAAATCTAAAAAAAAATCTTCTGTTCTTATTAAAATTATTATTATCATTATTATTATTATAGATAAAACAGTAAAATATTATTCAGATTTGTACATTGAGAGGATCATGACACAAATAAATCACATGCAATGACAGAAGGTAAAGATGGCCCTGCCCAAATGAGTTTACAGGGGTGTGGTTGGAATGAGGAGAGACAGAGCGAGGTGGAGATATGGAACGTGAACTAGTCATTGTAGAAATATTAACGCAGCCAGCTGCTGACAACCTCAACTATCCTTCAGCATTTATTTTTAACAGAACTTCCTTCCTCTTCTGTCTCTTGAGAAGACTATGGTCCTTATGCAGCACTGGCACTCTGGTGGTTTGCAGTAATTGTGTATAGACCGGCGTTATTCTGTACCATTATGCTTTCTGCTGGAAACAGAGCCAGGGCCCTTGTTCCCCATGTCTGGTGGCAGCAGCTGTCACCAGGGAGGCCACGAATATCACCAAAGGAAGAACAGAGATGGCAACAGCAATATGGCCTGATTCATCAAGCAACATAAATGCAGATTTTGTGCATGTAATCTGCAGATTTGATCTGCGCCTGCCCAGAACTGGACCGTGCGCTACTAAACGCAGCAACTTTCAATTCATCTGCGTAGGCAAAGGACACTTTCTGCAGCTTACATTTTCTGGGAGGGAAGAGGATTCGCCCGTAGTCAATGTACAGTAAGGGTGTGCCAAGCTCGAGCGCACACAGCTACATACGATTCAAGCTTTGGGCATCTCAAATTTTTTCTGCCGTATCACTTGCTCCAGCTACAGGGCTAGTCTAAGTCCTGATTACTGGTGACGACAGTGGCGTATGCATGCTATAACATGTGTTTGCCATCAGGAGGAACTGTAAAATTGTATTTTACACTGCAACGTTCACAAATGCACAACTGTATAGCACCGTGCCACTTTAGAAGCTATAGGAGGAACTAGGAGGAAGCTATAAGTGGCTATTGGTTTAACTTGTTAACATGATTTCATACAAACTCAAATATCTTACATTTTGTCAAGGTATGGAAACTTTTGCACATATAAATTCACACTCAAAAATGGGTTAAATTACTGCTATTAAATTGATTTTAGTCTTGGTCTGTGTGTATGTTAGAGAATTTAGACTGTAAGCTCCAATGGGGCAGGGACCGATGTGAGTGAGTGCTCTGTACAGCGCTGCGGAATTAAATAAGTGATGATGATGATTATAGGAACACCCCTAGTGCTAGCACACCCATAAAGCTCATTACAAGGAAGCAGAAGAGCCCCAGGAGTTGGCAAATTATTATATGGTTTAGACGCAGTGGTGAGCCCCTAGCTGAGTGGTACGTCCCCACCAACGCTCTGCGGCATTCCTGCATTCAACGCATGAAGAAAAGTGGTGATGGAGTTTCAATACGCATAATTAATCTCATGGAAAACTAAGTGTGCATACACCCAGACTGTATCCAAGAAACTAATCAATGACTTAACTATTTCTGATAATAAAAGCAGTGCAAAACTATGGAGCTTGAATGTGGACAAAAATACCTGTGTGTCTGTGCTCAACAGTCTTTGTGATATCAGTTACTTAATACAGCCCAAGTTACACTAATGGGAATTACAAATAAACTGGGAAAAGCTGGAGATCATGGTGTGCTGGGGGAAATGGGTCATACTGGGAGGTGTGCAATAGAAACCAATCAGCAATTAGCTTTAATCAATCTAACTAAACTAATGCAAGCAAAAATCCAATTGATTTCTATAGGCTAAAGCCAATAGTGTAACTATCTTAACTGTCCAGGGGGTATATTGACTAAACTGCGGGTTTGACACAAAAGTGGAGATGTTGCCTATAGCAACCAATCAGATTCTAGCTATCCTTTTGTAGAATGTACTAAATAAATTACAACTATAATCTGATTGGTTGCTATAGGCAACATCTCCACTTTTTCAAAACCGCAGTTTAGTCAATATACCCCCAGGACAGTTCCCCTACATTCTCTCCCCATGTTTTATCCATTCTTCCTCTTTTCAGATTGTCGTTAACTTGACCAAACTTCAGTGCCCTCATATCATCTCTTACTGAGTCTCCTTGCAGATTTTTGTTGTTATTAAAAATAAAATAAAAAATAAAAATAAAATAACCTTTGTATTTTACACATTCAGGATAAAGAAGCTTGCTGTGGCAAATGGGAAAAGCCGGCTAAGTTACCCGGCTGTGTATGATGGGTCCTTGCAGTTCAGCTGCAGTCTCTGAAATGACCTGAGATAACCTATAATTTGCCCCATAATACATCATTGTGTCAGAACTCTGCAGTTTCTTTGTCTCTGCCATAACTGGCCAATTTTTTTTTTACTGAGAGTGCACTAGAAAAATATGGAAATGTATCCCGGCACTTCAGCTCGCTATTTATGGTGTCTTATTTTATGCCATCATATGTAATATTACACACTTAACGTTGAACTATTCTTAATTTCTACCCAAATTATGTGAGCAGTTACGAGGAGCCCCGTATAATTGTCCAATGACCTTGAAATTAGGACACAATGATATTTTGGATGATGTTCCTCTTGTAATTTTGCAACATTAGTTATGGTTCAATACCAGTATCAGGACCATTAGCGGCAAGTCAAATAGTTCTTAATTCATAAAACAGTAATTGGCACGGATTTTCTAACTATTTAGCAACGTCTTCTACCTCTAATTTCTTTTTATCGCTCGCAATTCCTATCACCTGTGCACCAAGATGAGCGGCTTTATAGAGTGCCATGTGACAGCGGATGAACTCCCAGAGTCCTTTTCTACAGACAAGTTTATGGATTGTGGTAAGAAACTTGATTATTAATATACAGTATAAGCATCTGTATCAGAGCAGAGAGTTTCTCATGTTACAGATACAGATAATTTGTTTTTTGTTATAGACATTGTGATATAAAGAGCAAAAAGCATCTTTAGTATATTTTTAAAAAATATATTATTATTAGCATTGAATTTTAAAGCATGGTATTACTTTGGAACTGGTGCAACAATAATCTAATTACATAACAGACAATGCTGAACACCACCTTCATATAAAAAGCAAATGACGGCTCTGGACTATTTACTTGCAGTGTTATAGAGTAAATAAACTCACTAATTGACATTGATATATGTCAGTATCTGTGTATCACTGAGCTGAATAATATAAATGAAATAACTGGAATGTTTATAGATAATTTAATATGTCTCTAACAGAGCAGTACAGAGTGACAGACAGCTTAGTAAACTTGCTTGTCAGAAATGCACTGAGTGGATGGGTTGGTTCATACAGAGAGGCAGCACCAGTGATGTCACAGCAGCTCACATGACTGCAGTCTCAGCTTTTTGACCTGGGTCACATCCCATCAGGACACTGTGCTAAGTATGTGGGAAGAGCTTCTGCTGTCTAACAGATGGGGAGTTAATACTTTACTTTAAAACAGAGCAGCAATTTCCTTTCCCTCTGGTTTGTGACTTTCGATAATATTGACACCTCTTCTTTTCCTGCAGTGTATTGTTAGTGTAACACAGAAAAAAGTTATGTTATGTTCATAGTTAATACAGGGCAGCACGGTGGCATAGTGGTTAGCACTTCTGCCTTACAGCACTGGGGTCATGATTTCAATTTTCGTCCATGGCCTTATCTGTGTGGAGTTTGTATGTTCTCCCAGTGTTTGCGTGGGTTTCCTCCGGGTGCTCCGGTTTCCTCCCACACTCCAAAAACATACTGGTAGGTTAATTGAATGCTATCTAAATTGACCCTAATCTGCCTCTCTCACTCTCTCTCTTTCTGTATATTAGGGTATTTAGACTGTAAGCTCCAATGGGGCAGGGACTGATGTGAGCGAGTTCTCTGTACAGAGCTGCAGAATCAGTGGCGCTATATAAATAAATGGTGAAAATGATGATCTGAACATTTCAATTTTGGAGTCATCTTTCAAGTATGGGTTAGCATTGATGGTTAACTTTAAGCAGAACCAAAGTAGAGAAAATCAGACAAGAGTAACCAAAGGTAAATGTAGACCGGTCATAGGACATTCCAATTAAATGGACTGTAAGAAACATTTCTGGTCTCCACCTACTACAGTAAGTTCATGTAAACAATGGTTGGACACTGTGAATATACGTGGGTAGAAATTAAGAATAGTTCAACGTTAAATATGTAATATTACATATGATGGCATAAAAGAAGACACTATAAATAGCGAGCAGGTCTTGTGGGGTGTACCTGGTATGCAGTGGTTAGTACTTACCAAAAGTGCTCCAAAGAAGGACAACTGGTGAAACGGGTATAATGTCATGGGTGCCCAAGGCCCATTGCATGGGGAGCAGAAGCGAGCCTGTCTGGTCCAATTCCACAGATGAGCTAATGTAGCAAATTGCTGAAAAAGTTAATGCTGGCTATGATAGAAAGGTGTCAGAACAACACAGTGCATCACAGCTTGGTGCGTATGGGGCTGTGTAGCCACAGACCGGTCAGAGTGTCCATGCTGAGCCCTGTCCTCCACCAAAGTGCCTATAATGGGTACATGAATGCCAGAAGTGGGCCATGGAGCAATGGAACAAGGTGGCTTTGTCTGATCACGTTTTTGTATACATCATGTGGATGGTCAGGTGCGTGTGTGTCGTTTACCTGGGGAAGAGATGGCACCAGGATGCACTATGGGAAGAAGACAATCCAACGGAGGTAGTGCAATGCACTGGGCAATATTCTACTAGAAAACCTTGGGTCCCGGCATTCATGTGGATGTTACTTTGACACGTACCACCTATCTAAACATTGTTGCAGACCAAATACACCCCTTCATGGCAACGGTATTCCCTGATGCCAGTGGCCTCTTTCAGCAGGATAATGTGCCCTTCCACACTGCAAAAATTGTTCAGGAATGGTTTGAGGAACATGACAAAGAGTTCAAGTTGATGAATTGGCCTCCAAATTCCCCAGCTCTCAATCTGATCGAGCATCTGTGAGATGTACTGGAACAACAAGTCAGAGCCATGGAGGCCTCACCTGGCAACATACAGGACTTAAAGGATCTGTTGGTAATGTCTTGGTGCCAGATACCACAGGGCACCATCAGAGGTCTTGTGGAGTCCATGCCTCGTCGGGTCAGAGCTGTTTTGGCGGCATGAGGAGGACCTACACAATATTAAGCAGGTGATTTTAATCAGTGTATCTAAAATGCTTTGGGCTGATTTATTTCTTTATTTTAACTATAAAGTTTTATTTTTTTGCACTGATTACACTTTCATGAATTAGTTGACACCTGATGTAATTAGGAAGGTTCTTTATAAGAATTTTCATAGTTCGCCAAGACAAACCTCCTGATGAAACGCATTGGGGGTGAGGCATGTCGAGACTCCTGAATTCATATTGGTATGCAATGTCTAGACTTTATGCTGATCCATTTGTTTGACAAGCAACTATCAAGTATTAATTATGTATTTTATGGTATAAAGAAAGAAGATTTTACACCATAGAAGCATCCCTTGCATATTTATTTTTAGATTTCGGCTTGTCCCATAGAGATCAGTCTAAAGACGCCTAATTCAGGGCCTGATTGTCCGAGATGCTGACTAGTCTGCAGCCTAGGGCTCGAAGCTTTTAGGTGGGTGGGGATGCTAAAATTTTGGGTGGTGCAGAATTGTGACAGGCAGAGGCAGAACTAGTGAGCTGTGGGCCCTGGTGCAGGGAAGTGGGGAGAAGGGAACCCGGGGTCCACAGCTCGCTTGTTCCCCATGCGGGAGCTTGAGGAGAAGTGAGTAGGATAGACAAGGATCCTGGGCCAGCTTGGACTTGTAATTCTAATTCTATATAGGGGTCCTCTTCTGTGGTCCAGCTTGTAATCCAATAGGGGAGAAAATTAAAACCCCTATAAACGATGCATACTGCTCCGTCACCAGCCCAATCTGTTATAGCCCAGTGCTCCTTGATGCCTTTTCAGGGGAACCCAATGCTGTACATCCCCCGAAATTGCCACAACCGTCCTAGGCAATGACCACCGGTGCTAATGATGACCGGCGCAGTGGTAGTCAGTTGAACGATACTGACTACCCCGACAGCCACTACAATGACATGGCAATACTAAAAACTACTACCCCGACCTGATAATAAAAACGACTTACCATGACACAGGTGAAGTGATGTGACGACCCGATGTGTTTCCGAAAAATGACATCCTGTTAAAACGTAACTCCTCATAAAGTGCCGATGGACAAACCCAGCTGCCATTCATCCAATGTAAATATTATTTTAGGGGTTAGGGTTAGGAGTTAGGGTTAGGAGTTAAGGTTAGGGTTAGGGTTCAGGTTACAAGCCAGTCCCAGCTTGTAAAGGTAAGGTAAACCCTAACCCTAACTCCTAACTCCTAACCCTAACTCCTAACTCCTAACCCTAACCCTAACTCCTAACCCTAACCCTAACTCCTAACTCCTAACTCCTAACCCTAACCCTAACCATAACTCCTAACTCTAACCCTAATCCTAACCCTACCCCTAACTCCCAATCCTAACCCTAACCCCAAAAATAATACTTACTTTGGATAAATGGGAGCCGGGTCCATCCATCGGCACTTTAAAAGGAGTCGCGTTCTGACGTGACATCATTTTCCTCAGTTGCCAACACATTGGACTGTCACATCCCTTCACCTGTGTCATGGTAAGTCGCTTTTTTTTCAGGTCGGGTTAGTAGTCTTCGGAATTGCCATGTCGTTGTGCTCGCTGTCAGAGTAGTCAGTATCGTTAAATGGTACTACACCTGACTGGCATCTGTAGTATTCAGCCACATCATGATACACATTTTGATGTGGAGGCATTGAACACACTATGCTTAGTTGCACACATCAAACATCTAACCCTGCAGTAAGTGTATAGTGACTGGCATCACTAGCCAGCTGCCTGTTACACTGCCATCATGAGCTTCACACTTTTTGTTTGTTTTATCTATAAAGAATTTGCAGCACAAAATGTTTACTGAGTAAGTGGGGTTATAGTTATTTTCTATCCTAAATACAGTATGCAGTATATAGCGATAACTATTTTTACCCTCTGGAACTCATTCCAGATAAATGGTATATATAGGCCAATTTTGTCCTGGTTTATCAATGGTTACAGTAAATTTCAGTCCCTAATATATAGAAAGATATATTGAGACTCTTGTTTTCCTTTTTCCTAATAACTCTGCCAACATATTTTTCTTAAACCAATGTTTCAATATTATATCTCAATTATTACCTTTTCTAAATATTACATTTTTGCTTTCTAATAATGTCTTTCTTGATATTCACATTGTCCTCATAATACATTATTTTGTCCAGAAAATCCACAGACATCCAGCTACAAACATACAGTATGTGTCCAATAAATTTTATAATCAGTTTAATTGAATTCATTTGCCCGAATAATAATTATACAGTGTTGGCTTATTCCTTGCAATATATCATTCTACAGATTGAAGAGGAAAAGGGAATTTGACATCTGGCATGTGAAACAATCTGATAAATCTGCAATGAAATTAAAAGAGATTAAAATTATACAGTAAATCTGTTATCCATTCAAATACGCTGTTCTACGGTCTTTTCACTTTATAATCAAGCCCGTATTAGTCACTGTAATTAAACCAGCAAGTGAATTTCAACTATTAATGGCAAAAAGTTCTAACTAATAATTTTTGTTGTTGTTGAGTTATCTGTGTTCAATGTAAATTGAGAAGAATGTCACACTTCTGTGCGCTAGACAGTTATGGCAAGCAAAAAGCTCTCTAAATGAGGTGGTTTATGAGCACGCCTTGTGATAAATTAGATGCAAAGCTGATTAGATTGAACATATAAACTATCAGTGTAATTATGACATTTTAATCATTATTCATTTTTGTAAGAGCATTATCTACAGTCTCATTTGGTATTGAGATTGCCATTACAATATAAAATATGTCCTTTAGAAGGATTACAATGTTTTGGATGCCCCTGCTCATTTATCGCATACTGATAACGGTGGCGCTCCGAACAAAGTTTACTAAACGTAAAGTACAAGTTGGTTTTTACGAAATGGCTATTAACATGTCCAAATAGATATGTTAATGTTTCAGGAGGTTTATTAGAAATGGCAAATATTTGAGAAAAATTACTTTTGCTGAGCATTTCTGCAAAAATAAATGTAAACCACTCTATGTATTAATTATATACCCATATATAGTATTTTAGTTATTTGCATAGATATAATGTAATGATTGCGGGGCCCCATGACAAAATTTGGGGAAGGGCCTGGCGATGATGTTCCCCCCTGCCTTTTATGAGCATGCACAGGACTGGCGCACATGCAGTGAAGCTCGGTTTGGGGAAAGGGGTTGCGGAACTGCGCTCAACTGTCCCAGTATAGAAGTGACAGTCCCGATTCTAGGGGACTGTGTTGTCCTGACGGTCAGGACTTTTATGAAATGTTTGGAGATAAGTCTCCCCCACCGCCAATATGCCAAGGATGCTCAAAGCAATGCAGAGGTATTTTTAGGGGAGGGGTGTTAGGGGATGGACCACTTACCTCCCAACTGTGCCAATTGGTGGGCCACAAAAGTGGTGGGGCTTGTCAGGAAAGTGGGTGGGGGTTTGCCCAAATATGTGGGTGGACAGGGTGGGGTATATTTTATCCCGCTTTCAGAATTCTAAATGTTGGGAGGTAGGGGGCTAGCATTTTAGAATGGCTAAATACACCCTTGAGATATGACATGACCATGCACCCAGCTGGAAGGGACCACGCCCCATTTCAGGTAATGTCCCGATGCGTAAAAGGAAGTTGTTCGTAGGAATGGAGTAGTAACTTGTTTGTCTCTAGTTGTTCATAAACACTGATAAGGGGCTGTTTTTCATGAGCATATACTTCGAGGCGTGTCTACCTTCCTTTTTCCGGTCCACAATGTCCAGAAATATCCCAGGCGATAAGAAGTCAGGTGTATATGACCGCTCTCTCTCTCCAGCTGGTGACTGCGAGCAGGCTGCTAAGGGGGAGCTGCTGCCCCCTTGTGGTTGCAGATACAGGAGACTGACTGCGATGAGAGGCTTGGAAGGAGACTGCTTAAAAGTTGGATGTAAAAGTTGCCCTTTTGTATATAAGCATATGTCATCATTTATTTATAGAGCGGCAGTAGTTCCACAGCAATGTACAGAGAATAATTGTCATTGTCATCAGTACCTTCCCCATTGGAGCTTACAGTCTACATTCCCTAACACACGCACACACACAGATTAGGGTTAAGTTTGTCAGCAGCCAATGAACCTACTAGTGTGTTTTTGGAGTGTGTTAGGAAACCGGAGCAGACACCAGGAGAACATACAAACTTCACAGAAATAAGTCCCACTGAGCCACTGTGATGTATTTGATGTAAGTGTATTTGCATGGACACATAAGAACCCCTCAGGTAAATTAAAACCTTTTGACACTTCTGAATTTGAGATGCCTTTAAGACATTAAAGTGGATGTTCAGTCCTCAATGTCATGCCCATCTATGTAGGACTTAAGGTGGTCCCTTCCTTGGAAGTGGGGGCCCTTCTGCTGCTACTTCACTTCACACTTGCCTACTTTTTGCTCCTACCTTTGGGGAGATCCCAGATGGGAAGTTCAACGGGTCAGTGCAGGGGCATGACACATTTTGCGTCATCCCGACCTTGTTAATGACCAACGTTAAAGAGTGCAGGCGCTAGCAAATTGTACAAACATTGTGTCTCACAATGGGACCTGTTACAGTTCTGATGCATACCCAAAAACATTTCAGTGTATTAAAGGAGGGGTAGCATTCATAGCAAAACCTAAAAATGAAATTAAAATGATGCATCTGTACACATCGCCTGTGTTGTAATGTACGTATTTACGTTCTAGCATATCATATTTTTATTTCACGATTTAATATCTGTAACGTTAGAGCACTTTGCAGTGCCCTGTCCCCGATGAAGTTCAGTCCCTGGGTCCTAATTTAGTTGTTGTTATCCTACAAAGGAATGTCTCATAGTGAGTAGTACAGTACATAAATATATAAATAAATGGCAAGGAATCTATAAATGTACATACACTATACCCAAAGGGTGGAATAGTGCACCAACGGGCCCCAGAGCAAATATGGATAGGTGCCCGTAAATGCTGTTCTCACTTTCTGAGTGGGCCTCTTCTGAGGTTCGGCGCACTGCCCCCCTGCGCATGCGATGGCCAGAAGAGGGCTCCACTCCATTCTTTTGGGAGCAGAGTGGGAGCCTGCGGGTGTCTCGGAGTCCTGTGTGCCCCTCCCTCCCCTCTCACTTCCGCTTTCCCTGCACCCACTATAGTTCTGACCCTGACTACACCTGTCATCCTTAATTAACAGTCTACTTATTCATAGTACCTATATATTGTGTTATCAGACCAAGCATAGAACTCCAGACCCATATGAATTACCCACACTGCATGTCTGCATTATATATCTACCTATATGCTGGCTACTTGTTTAAAAACTATATTAATTATATATTATTTCTGAATCTGGTTTTCCTGTCCTGTTGAACTGCCCAATGTCTGTCGCTCTAGTATGCAAATGAAGGAGGGAGGAGCAAGGCTGAGCATCGAAATGTAAAAATGGAGATGGTCACTGAGGTTAAACACTAACAACTGGGCAGATTTTATATGGAAAGAAGGAACAGGAGTGTGAAAGAAATGCAATAGCAATATTAAAATGCATATGGTTAATGTATTTTCTTCCACGAACCTTAGTTAACCTTCGTATGTTATCAGTGTAACATTATGTAAAACCAAATAACCACACGGACACGTATTAACTTTTGGCAAATTGGTCGCAGTTTTCTTAATAACATAATTGCAAAATTATGAATGGTGTCTGTGAGAGCAACCGTAGTCAGCTAACAATCATTAAAACCAAATCATGCAATGCTAAGATAGCATAAAAACTAGACCAAGGAATAATCCCTTTACATTAGCTGGTGTTAAATCAGGCGTCAGCGTGGCCGCTCCCTTCTGGACTCGACATTGGCGACCACGAAAAGCACGCCAAGGGATCCTCCACGCAGAAGGATCAAGAGTCATGTTACTTCGAAAGGGGCAGTGAAGTGCGGCCAAGTAGCGTAAGCACCGTTGTGATTAGTCGCTGACTGCAACGCTCTCCTACCCACTGCGCCGCCTCTGTAGGGAAAAAAGATTGTTAGAAAATACCATAACAAAAAATTAGCTGGGTGGGGGGGAAGACATCCAAAAGAGTCTGAGAAAGGACCCAGCATTCCATGGGGAGTAGTATGACCAGAAAACTATGCCACTCCCCATGGATCCTATTGGCTGGATATCAGAAAACTTTAACCCCGCATGGGTAAGTGCCTGAAGTTCATAAACCAATGCTTTTAAGTGCCTTCAGCTTAAAGGCTTCACGTAGCATAATATAAACACAGATGTGTTTATGATCAAAAAGCATTCCCTCGGAGTTACAACTTCCTGCACTGGAGGGGAAACAGTGCAAGATGTTTTGGCACCTATGATCAAGATGGCAAATTGCTCATTCCCCCTTTATTTTCCACACATAATACCAGCTATTTGCTCTTGCACCATACGTGCCTAATCTCCGGGGATGTCCTGGAGACTCTGGAATTTTGGGTAGGTCTTTCTTCCGGATCCCACCCACTTCCTACTGAAGTAGATGACTCACGTCATTTTGACCCCTTCAGGGGCAAACACAGGATTTGTAGAGGGGGGTTTCCACACCACGCAGCCAGTGGGCGCGACCAGCATGCATGGAGGCGTGGCTATATTTTTAGACAGTGCTTGGCTGCTCTCCAACTCTTCCTATCCCCATAATATACATGGGCAATGCTGCGTGCACTACTGTTAGCTGCATGCAGCTCTCCTTTATTCAAACAGAGCTGTGTAAAGTGGGAGCAGAGTCCAGCCACCTCAATTATACAGTGCCCCAGGCTTGGAGGGGGGTTTACAGGCACTAGGAAACCCCCCTCGGTTTGCCTTTGCCCTTCCCCATGGAAAAAAGCTGCTATCGCGTCCTCGTGTTGCAGTGGGTGGGGTGAAAATGACACAATTTGGTGCGTCACGCCACCCTGCCCCCTGCTCTCGCTGCTTGCACTCAGTGCTCTGCGCCACCATTGAATATACCAGCCCAGTTCCAGCATTGATTGGACCACCCCTTCATTCAACTGGTGTTAAGCTGATAAATGTTAATCATTCTGTTCTATGTCTATTGTAATGTAAATTTAAATGAAATCACATAAAGAATAAGTTAACATTTAGCATATAACAGTGTTCTGCTATTGCTTTATTGTTTCTTAGTTGAGTACAATGTCTTCCTCATTTCTGTATAATGTATTTCTGCAATTTGATGACTATTGATCTCCTCTCTCCACTGACACTCCACAATACTGTCTTGTTTTAAAACATGTCGTTAAATAAGTAAAATCATTTTTTTCTCTCTTTTGTCAGTCGGAACAATGAAAAATAAAATAATAATTCAGTGTGTTAGGGTTATTAAAAAGTAAAATTTAAAAAAACAGAAAATTTGTAATAAAGTCAAATAATTTTACGAGATTTCCCCTATTTTCAGCTGTTAATTTAAAGGGACTCAATTATTTTGCTTATGGTGCAAAATGTGGCATTTTAAATGTACTTTTGCTTCATATGTTAAACATGTTAGAATGTCAGGTTTACATTTTAAGTGACATCTGTCTTAACTTAATTTAAGTAATGTTGACTAAACAGATAAGAAGGGAAAATATGACATAGAAACTGTACTTCCGGGGATGAAGTGGTTTAATGCATGGTAAAATGTATTATTAAAGAAAAAAATTGGTTCACAAATCATTAATCTTTTATTATTATTATTATTTTTTTAAAAAAGATAGTTTTTTTAAAATGTAAACTTGCTCACTGTGTGATTTTGGATGTTTTTTAAATAAAGTTTTGATTAAAAAAAAAACCCTAACATTTGATAATAAATATTTTTTCTTTTCAGTTAAGATAAGCGGCTGAAATCTGCAGATCACAAGTACATAGATCACATACAAATTCAATATATATTGAAGGTAAAAGTGAAAAATAAGTAAAATAAGAATAAAATGCAAACAATATTATTAACTGGAGAACATTTTTCTTGAATCTGTTTGGACTTCTTCATCAAAAACTTACGTGTTGTAACTATATACACACTGCAACACAAGTTAGAATTCTTAATTAGCAAGTTTATTTTGGACATGATGATGTTGATAATGTGGCATACTTACCTGTATTTTGCCCTGATATGCTATAATATTTTAATGTCCCATATATATATATATATATATATATATATATATATATATATATATGTATGTATATATATATATATATATATATATATATATATATATAGAGATATATATATATATATATATATATATTTGTTAACTGAATTGTTATTTGACATATTTGACACATCACAGCATCAGGACCCTTTGCCCTATATATATATATATATATGTATATATATATATATATATATATATATATATATATATACTATACATTATGTATTTATCTATCAATCTCCTGTCTACCTGTCTATCTATCTATCTATCTATCTATCTATCTATCTATCTATCTATTTCTCCTATGTATCTAATCTATCTATCTATGTATCTATCTATCTACCTATCGTAAGCTGTACTGCGGTAATATTTGCCATTTTAATAAATAAGTCCCTGACATTTTCTCAGTTTTTTTGTCTATGAAAAGGTTTTATTGAATCCACACAAATTGAAATACATGGGAAACAAATAAAATAAACAAATCTTCTCCCAAACATGTATAGAAATCCCCCCTCCCTGTAATTTCTGATTTTCACCACACGATGTCACTTTTTGCTACAAAATAGTTATCAGTAACATAATACATATATTTTTTTCACTCCTTGCTATTTTGAGTTTAAAATTGTTTACAAGCTTAGTAGCGGAACATTTCTTACAGTGGCACAGAATATTGCACTTTATAAATTATTTATTCAGAAGACAGTATTCCTACATCTAAGCCACATTATTCAGATCGGATGTTATATATGATTTATTTTACGATGTCCAACTAGTAGAATCATTTCTGGTTCAAGTTTCAATGTAATGGTACATGATAGATAAAGCCATAGGATGAAAATGCTACTTACATCTTTAGAAATCATTTGTTATTATTGTCAGCAAATCATAAAATAATTTGATTGCATTTAGTGTTATTTAATTTGTAGCTAATTGTTCCTGTATTTACCCTTGAAGGTCCCACAGAAATATTACAGATGGAAAATTGTCAGTGTTGAAAAATATAAATAACTGATTGTGAATAAAATGTTACGTAATGATCAATGCATAGAATGTTTATTTTTATTTTCAACTTTATAAAACTTGTTATTTCAATAGTTACACAAAAAAAATATCAAAACAATTCTACTGTAAAGTAGTTTTATATATATATATATATATATATATATATATATATAGATAGACCCACACACACACACACACACACACACACACGTATACATATAGTTCTTAACCCCTTAGTTGGTAAATACATTTAATACTCTACAAACAATATAATTTAAGAAGCAAATCAACAATACTAGTTACATTGATGGTTACATAGTTACATTAATTGTAATATCGATGCATTAATTTTAAAATGTTCTAAGCAGTCTTCACTCGCAATATGTTACATGCATGATTTATCATTGGAGGAAGCACATTGATCTTTAATATTGAAAAATATAATTGTAGACACCGATAAAAACCTTTCTCATTTCACCTTTCAAATAACACTTAAAGGATGATAGTTTGAAAAAATACAGTAGCACATTTGTGAAAAAAAATTCAAATATTAGAAAATACATTATTTTTATATATATTTTATTTAATAGATTTGATCAGCTTGATAGCATATTGGACTGTATTCATATATGTATATATGTGCACTCATTATGTCACCTAAAGAACAACTTCATAGTGGTAGTATAGTGTTTTCTTGTATTTTTTTTTTTTACCATACATGTCCTATATAAACTGCCCTTTCTTTTTGTGAGAGGATATAATGCAATGTGAAAATACAGCTTTGTAATGAAGTAGATTTCCTCTGATATATACACTTACTTATTCTGACATGTATTTCTAATATTGCCTACAGCATTAGATACATGTTTTTAAATAAACGTTGTCACCACCAGCAATGTTGCAACTATACTTTGTGTGTGTGTGTCAGGACAAATTAAGTGTCATGATAGACTTTTGTAATGCTATCCCATTGCTTGTGGTTTTGTGAGGACATCAACAAGATAAGGCAAAAAACAATTAGCAATTATAAGCAATCAGTGAAAAGCAAAATCATCAGCAAATGAAAAGTCTTGGAATGTTACATTTTGTGAAAAGTCTACATTAATAAATGTGTCAGTTTTCAACTTAATGCCCCATTTAGTATATTCAGTGTAGAAAATCATCCAGAAGTCTTTAAAAATCAAGCTGTAAAAATGTTCACAAATTAGAAATAAGGTTTAATTTTAAAGTGTGCTTAAGATAACAATTTTTATGCACAATTATTAAAACAAATATGTGTAAACATATACACACATTATACATACTCATATACATCTCTATAAACCATAGTTGTATAATCAAATTCACATTTTTCTATTTTTTTTTAATAAATCTAAACTTTGTTCATAAAAATGTTTTTTTTTCTCAAATGAAGAAAAAACTAATATTTTTTTTTAATTTTAAATATTACATTTGTTTAGTTTTACTATAGGATTAAAGAATAGATAAAAAATGATATATGTTATATACAATTAAATGAGATTAGCTACTAGTTAATCACTGTCTGGTATATTAATAGAGGCAAACAGTAGCAAAGAAAAAATAATATTAACTATGCTAGCTGTGTAATAATAGTAGTGATTTCACATGTGTAATATTAATTGTGACAGAGACTGCTATAACATTATTATGAAAGTGCATTTGTATGGCTCTGCAAACGAAATGCAAACTAGGTCTGTTAAAGGTCTATTTAGTTTGTATGCTCTAGTTTTTTTGGAAAAAAAAAAGCATTATAAATTAGGGATAACAGAACAAAGTAAAAAAAATACAATGAAATTACAAGACAAGTAAAACTTTTTTTTTTTCTTTGTACTTTTAAAAATAATCAGGATTGAGCAAAATGAACAGTACATGTGTATACAGTCACAACAGTCTTAAGATTCAGCCCTAGAGCCAAGAACAGAGGGCTTGTCTGACTGTGTTGACACTAATTAATTTATGTTAATTTATTGTGTACAAGGATTCTATCATTTAGCAAATGCTGAGTCCAACCCCATTCAGATGTGTTACCAGGAAATATTGCTGCGAACAGAACAGGATTGTACCTCTGCTGCACTGATTTCAAGTCTGACTCACAGAGGAGATAGTGAAATATGACGTGTGACTTAACCCACTCACTGCTGAATTAAGGACTTGTCATAAGTATTTATCTTTGTATTTCCTCCCCCCAGAAAACTCAATTTTTCTGACTTGTACGTATTGTATTATTTAAAATGAAATATTAACAAATAATTAGTGCTGAAATGCATGCTGCATGCATTTCACTGCTCATGTTCCCTCTAACAAGAGGCCCAAAAATTATCTTGAGAAAGGAGCCTGACCTTAATGTGAACTACTAATAAGGAGGGCTGCTGAGATGGATAAGCCAGAGGTCAGGGAACTCTTTAAAAAAAGTTTTTTTCTATTTTACTTTGTTTCAAAACTAACTGTACCCTCCCACCCCCCCTGTATAGTACATGCTGGTTCTGTAGCCTTACATGCTGGTTCTGTAGCCTACCATGCTGGTCTGCACAATATGCTGAGACAGGATAAAAGAATCAGCAGGTAACAAAAGAGGAAAAGGAGAGAGAGAAAAAAGAGACAGTCACCTCTAAAAGAGGATTTTTTTTTTTTTTGTATTCGCTTCTCATTTGCATGCCGAGATTTAATTTCCATCGCTTAAATATGACGAATTGCTGAGATTTTCTTCAGTTAATGCTTTTAACAGCTCCCAATAAACTTCATTAATCAGGCGAGCTCTAGCCCCAATGTGCAGTCTGCAACAGCTAATTTGCCTGATTAGCCCGCGACTTTAGTGAATAACCAGGTGGATAATCTAACGGCTTTATGGCCTTAATTACACTCTAATCAGTTCAGCGGTTGGTGAGCAAAAGAAAAGAGCCCAAAGCTCTTTTCCCCCCTCTCTCACACATGTACCCCCTCCCTGTCCTTTTTTCTTTCCTCTTTCTCTCTCTCTCTCTTTCTCTCTTTATTTTATTTTTTCTCCCATCTCTTGGTTCTTCTTCACCCCCGACCACTGCAACACATACAATATTCTCCCAGTCACAGGGAAGCCCATTGACAAATCACTTCAAGGGCAGGCTAACTTTGAAGGACCAGACAATGCATCAGCATATGGTGCATTCCCCAGATGTTCTCCCTTTCCTTCCTTCTCTTGTTTTTTTTTTTTTTTTATATTCTTCTTAAGAATTCTGCATTTCTTAAAAATGTTTGATTTTTTTCCCTTACGCCAGTTTGAACAGGCATAGTAATATAGATATTAGCTGAGATCTATTGTTCTTGGGGAAGTCACAAACAGCTGCGTGAGTGTTACAATGTATCTGTACACATGTGTGCAGTAATGCAAAGAGCAATTGATGTTTGAAGACTAACTGCATTACTGCTTTGCAAATTCACCTTTTAGCTGCATCTTCAAAATCTGTTGCAAAAACAAAATGCACAAAATCATCAGACACAATTACATTCTGATTTTCTTAACGAAGACATGCTTATGAATATTGCAATAATCACATTGTTTTTTCAAGCAGAGAAATATGTACTTTAACCCAACATATAAAGTAAGACAATGTTCTATTTCACTTCTGTGGCCAAATTATTAAAACAATGCCTATAGAAATCAGAAATATTAAATACCTTTGACATTTTTTAAGTAAGCAGTGGCAATCCTGTTTAAAGTGAGATTAATGATACTAAATAATTATACTATTATTTATTTAAAAAACCTGGTAAAGATGAACATTAACTTTGATGAAAAACTCTTTTTTTGATTTAGGAATAAATCATAAATCAAAAGTAATATTTTTATTTTTGACTATTTTAAGAAAATGTTTCAAATAAAATTTTGTAAAACATCTAACATTATAATCTATTACAAATAAATTAGAAAAATAATATTTGTTCAGTCTAAAACAGTTTAAGCCACAGACAGGGTGGAAGAAAATAAAAATAAAAAAATGGCATTGTAATATATTGGTGTTACAAATAAATAAAAGTTAAAAATAATAATAATAATAATAATAATAATAATAATAATAATTGCTATAGTATGAAATAAAAACCACTGATAATTTTATTCAGGTAGTTAGATGGTTTATGGCTCTTCCAATTGGGTGATGACACCACCTTTTTCAGGTGAAGTTGACTCAGATACATCAGATACTGTAGCACTAGCCGGGTGCAGTATCTCTAGTAATGGACAGCCAATATTCTGCTAGATGGTGGGAGAAAAAAAAGTGACTATTATATAATAGTTCCCTATTAAATAGGAAATTACAATAGAATTTGCAACAATTAAAATAAATTCCAGAGTTTTTCTTAATTCTAAATAGCACGCAATGAACTAGGATATTTATTTCAACTAGATAACCAGTGTTACAGGAAATACAAATTAAAAGAACATTTATTATTAAGGCAATAATATGTAGCAAACCTTTCTAGATCTTTACAATAAGAATGTGGAATCAACAAATTACCACTTTCTTTCCAGGGACAGGATTTTTAAAGGGGGGAGGGGGGGGGGGGTTCAAATGCTTAATTTTGGAACAAAGCAAAAAAATATTCTAGTACGTAAAATGTGCAAAGTGGGGTAAGAATGGCTGCTAATGTGTGTACCTCAATTAGTATTACTATTATATATAATAATACATTCAATTGAAGAACTGTATAAATGATAAAAGTAAGAATTAAAAAATGTATAGTTGACTAGAAAAAATTAATGAATTATTAAATAAACTGTATAAGAACTTTAATATAAGCTCTGTGTTCCCAGTAAATAGACTTTTTATTTTTAAATAGATCGATATGGTATACGTTAAAAACCCCCAAAAATAAACAGTAATAGATTAAATGAACATTTGGTGCCCCTGATTGTGCGTTTGATCTATTACTGGTTAGTTTTTAACATATACCGTATCTATTAATTTATGAATAAAATACAGAGTTTATATTAGGTTTGTTATTGAGTTTATGTAGTGTAACTTATTTTTCTTGTGACAGCTCACTGGCGCTCAACGTCTCCAGTCTCCAGGCCGATTCACCAATGCCTGATCATGTAGGTGGAGCTGCCCCCACTTGGCATGCCCAGCAGCTCTGTTTTGGCATTGTTAAATGGAGATATCACCCTTTTAAATATGCTCCTAGTTTTGTGCTCTTGCAAATGCGCCCTCTATGAACATGCATAATTCTGCATTGTCTTTTGTCATGTCTGAGCTGAGTTTGAATGTCATACATGTTCTTAAGGTGAAAAGTTACCTACCTCAATAAAATAACTGTTCTTTACGAAAGGTATAAAATTCTGCCTACTCTTCCCCTGGAAAAGGTCAGAATCAACTGGCAAATGTAGGGAATGACATCAAGTTTGTCCTGACAACCATTTGCGCCTTTAATTTTAAGGCTTGAAGCGACACCAATTGTGGCGACGTTGGTATCTGCCCATAAAACAAAATATGCCTATCTAGTCATGCCTATGGACTGCTATGATCTGCCAACATTCCATCCTACAGAAGCAGTGATGTTTGTACACACAGATGCTATATTGGTAACAGAAGCCAGTATGATGTCATAAGATCACAGAATCAAATGTTGCATTATGGCAGAGACCGCCTGTCTTAAGTGAACCCCATTACCTCTCTATTTAAGTAATAGTTTGCATTTGTTTTCCTATCAGCATCAATAATAGTTTCACACTACTGGGATTTGAGAGATTCATCATTACACATTCATAAGAAGCAGCGACCTTTCCTGACTTGATTTTACATAATAGCAAATATTTCATTTGTTGGAGAGAAGACGCGGTAGTGGAAATGCCTGACGGTGGCCTACACCTTTTAATTCCATCAAAGGAATGTCATCTATCACTTAATACAATTTATGTACACAAATGGTATTGACTTACCAGAAGCCTTTATGCACGATATAAAAAAAAAATATTGTATATACTTAAATATGCTGTGTATCAATGTGTTGCAAAAAGGTTTGACATAGTTATATATATTTTTTATATAAAAAAATCTATTTATCTGTTTTAATGCACATCCTGAAAGGTTTCCCAGACATAGTAACTCAGAAGAAATAATACGGAGTAGAGAAGGGCAACTTAAGCCTGCCCTATGTTCAACACTCGATCATTTTCTGTCATGTATGCAGCCATTGTGCATTATTTTGTAGTGATTGATTGACTAGGCTTTGCAGAGTGGGAGATGTGGGTATGACTTAGATGGGCATATGTTGTAGACTTTAGTTGTGTTACCTGCAAACCAACGGGTTCTTTTCAGCTGATGCAAAATTATTTTGAAGTCAAAGCTGTTCTTCATTTGTTTATCAGCTCAGTGAATTTCTTCGTGCATGTGTATATTTTAATAAAGGTGTTTTTCACAGCAGCAATTGGATGCACACAATTTAATTTTGCACGTAAGTTAGAAAAAAAGTTGTCTCTTAACGCACAATGGCTAATTAATTAGAGATTTATGGAAAGACCAGTGAGTAAGTACACATGACACTATGCAACTTTTCCTTATGCTAGCCATAATTTGGCGAATAGAAGTCGAATGTGTACGTTATCTTACAAAGTTGCATAAAGAAACAAATTTATATTATTGCTATTGCTCTCTCTACTTAAATCCCAAATCTGTAAGCAATATAATAATATAAGTAAACTTGGGCAAATTAAAAAAACAACAATCTATATTTAAAAAATATATTGTTTTTCTTTGTAACATTTATATTATTTTAACATTAAATACTATTTATATTAAGGAATCCCTTATTTATTTTATGAAACATACACATTTGTGAATCATGTTTGTTTAATCCTCATGGCACAATTAAATACATATTTTGTTTTATCTGTTCATTCATTGATTCAGTTCTTCTGTGTGTATATATATATATATATATATTTTTTTTTAAATATCATTAATAATATTATTATTTTCCTATTTGTCCCTTTTAAAATTGAACAATTTTATTAATAGTTTAGCTTGTTGCCTAGGGTTGTTATATGTCTACATGTTCATTGGCCATGGCTATTGTAAAATAACAGCCCGGTCTCAGCAATGCAGCCTGACGATGTCCATATTGGATGAAATGCGTTGGGTATGGTTTTGTTCTATATATACACAGCCAGTGGAGAACCAAAATGAGACGTGGATCGATGAGGGCACACTTTATGGTGTTAAGACTAGTTTGAAATGTCCTGCTGTGGAGCCTTATCATAGAGCCTCTAATCTGAGGTCTGCCCCTAGTGGTGAACAACCAAATATGTCCTAATATCTCCCTCTTTTACGTTTTTATTTGGCCTCTAAATTAACGTTTATAATGACACTTATTGCACTATTTTGAATGCCCTATCTTTCGCCTGTAAAGAATTGGTTGCCCATTGAGGATAAGTTATTTTAAGGGAATGCAGCAGAGTGCAATTAAACCAATGTGGGTGGACTTAATAAACTATTCAATTTCAACTTTAAGGAATTATGTATGTCCCCAAAGAAATGTGTCTGTTAAAAAATCAGTAATAAGATTAATACATGTGAATAAAAGTGCAGTATATATATATATATATATATATATATATAGAGAGAGAGAGAGAGAGAGAGAGAGAGGGAGAGAGGGAATGTGTGTATATATATATATATATATATATATATATATATATATATATATATTATACATACATACAGAAAGGGAGAGAGAGAGAGTATATGTATATATATGTATATATATATATATATATATATATAGAGAGAGAGAGAGAGAGAGAGAGAGAGAGAGAGAGAGAGAGGGATCTGTATCTTAAAGTACACACTAGCGAAGCTTATGGTAGATTGTATAACGGAAGGGACGGTCATCAGAATGGGCTCGCACACCCTTGTTGCCTTATAGACAACTTGTTAGAAGACAGTGACAGCCTCGCTGAGTGATTGACAGGCAGGATAAAACTCCTCGTCTCATCCCAGCCTAATGCTGATGTCAGTATATACAGAATACTTTACTGGTGAATTCAAGTAATATGATAAACATGATGAATAATTAGGTTGTCTAAATATAAGTTGAAAATTATTTTTTTTTTATAGCCCAGGGAAAGGGAAAGGGTAATATACCGGGGTAATATCTATCTATATATATATATATATATATATATATATATATATATATATAACGCTGCTCCTCACCTTTATAAATACACACACAAAACACACAAACAAATGTGGTAAAATATATGCAAATGACACTTTTGTGTACTTGACTATTCCTACTGACTAGATTTTCCTTATTTCATGGGTTTATTTAGGTTTTATTTTGGGGGGGGGAGGGGCAGTTGCCATTTATAACAGCCTTTGCTATTCCAAATTGACTAGATTTTCTAGCCATTCGTTTTATTTGCACTTAGTGTTAAATTAATCGGAATAAACAAATCAATTTAAGCAGCAAAATATAACTACGATGCCACCTAATAGGCAAATGTCTGCTGTAGGCGTAACTGCACAGCAAGAATCAGCAAAAAGATGAAGGGGGGAGCGGGCTAAAGCCTGACGACAAACTCTGACCGATAACCAAAGACAACGTAATCATCATCTTCATTCAAATATGGCTCTTCGCAAACTGCCCGTCACAGAGAAAACAATCAAAGAGCGCACAAGAGGTAATATCACGCCAACGCCTACAAACTCAGTGCACAAGATGCCACGCCCTTCTTAATATCGGTAACTTGGACTAAACAAATATTAATGCTCATCACTGTCTTACTCTTATTTTTTTCCGTCATTTTGACAGGCTTTTGTCTAGTTAAGAATAAATAAGATGCTGTATAAGATATGACGGTTCACAAACACTAACAAAGCTGTTATTACTATTTGTATCCTGGCACAGCAGAAAACGAAAACGGTTTCGAGATTGTTCAAGTATGTTTTTTTCCCCCATATTACAATTAGCATATTAATTTGATAATAGTACGCTTCTTTGAAAGAAAAAAAAAATGCAGTAAAAATATGCAGATAAGAATTATGGGTGTGGATACTTTAGTACATTATAAGTCTGAAACAAAGCAGTGGGGAGCCCGAATTCCTCAGCTGTTTTGACATAAGGAGGTATCATTACTATGTCAAATTTACATAATTAGAGAATGTAGACATATAATTTGTATAATAAAACCAACCCCATCTAGGAACCATTCCTTTTTTTCATTTTTTGTTTTAGAATATTTTGTACCGTTGTCTGTGCTGTTACAGAAAAAATATGATGACACAAACCTGCGCACATCCTATCCTCTCAGATAAATCATGTTCTTCAGGTACACTGAGCAGAATAAAAGCTGACTGACAGCATGTGCAACCCCTAGGCACAAGCCTACTGAGCCTTATAGTAAGCTGGCACTTTGGTACTTATAGAACTGGTCATCAACATTACAGATGCTCAGGCTTGGTTCCTCGAGAACCGAACAGACCCGAACTTAGGGAATCCGACTACCGTTCGGCTCGGTACTGTCGCGCATCCTCGGAATCGAGAACGAGGCAAAACGTCATTGTGACATCATCGGATCTCGGATCTCGCGAGTTTTGAATTCCTTTTTAAGATCCAACATAGTGAGGGGTGGGAGGGAGGACGGACCCCCATTTTTTTTTCTGCCACTGCTGTGTGCCAATGTTTCCTAGATGTGCTAGGAACTGCCATGTGTTTGTGTCATTTCTCTGTCGCTTACCATCCAGCCAGGTCGCTGCAGTCTATGTCTGAAAGTGTATGAAAATAATATTGTGATCTGTGAGGTGGTCAAAATTGACTGCAAATGACTTGAAATTAGTGTTATTGAGGTAATAATAATGTAGGAACAAAAAAAGAGCAAAATTATGTGATTTTAGCATATTTTAGGGTTTGTTTTTTTTCCTAAAAAATCCAAAACCAAAACCAAAGCCAAAACACACGAGGGTGGTTTTGCCAAAACGCGAAGTTAAAAACCAAAACCAGTTCACGGGGGTCAGTGAGCATCTCTAATCAGCATATGCGTTCTATTAAATAAATATTTTGTTTGCTATTTTTACCTTGGAATATGAAAAGGTTGTATTTTGTCTTTCATTTTAATGTGATTTTGCCCACCCCACAGGGACTAGAGACTGTGTTAATTGGAGCAATCAGATCTATATGTGGAAATCAATGCTTAGCTTTGTAGACACAAAAAGAAGTGAAACTGAAATAAAAAAGTAGAACTATGTTGGTGCTTGTGTAGGATCTGAGCGGAAACTTGGGCACAGTGTGGCAGCTTCTTGTCTAAATAAACTGGTGGAATGTGACTGTATGGGCCCATAGGAATGTATTGGTCCATGAAGCTACCAACTCTTGCTTTGCCCCCACCTACAATCAGACTCGGGTAGGACTGGAGACCTGAGCCCCCCAGTGCAGCCCCCCCACCCCACCTCATTCACCTCCCCTAGTACCGTGCGCAAATGCAATTTAAATTGGTAATTGTACTTATCTCTTATATCACTACTTCCTCCGTCACTTGTAGTGTGAAAAACTGGCTGTGATAAAATGTTATTTGAAAATTGTGTAGGTTGTCTAGAGTTATTTTACTCATTTGGTATCATGGTCAGGGGTCATTTTCTTTAAACACAACGCAAATAATATTTTTAATAAGTATAAAAGTATGTTAACATTTAAGAAAAAAAAATCAAACTATGAACAATACTGTATTTGCAGTTTGCTGTTTGTGGTTCGCTGTTCTCCTTCAAAGTTTGCCAAAATTATTCAAATTTAACCCGAATGTGTGCAAACTGGTGTAACTAGATAGAACACTGTTGCACAGACTCAAACATGTTCAAACCTTTTTGTCCTTCTTTGATTTTTTTTAACCAGTTGTAAGTTGTGAGAAAATCCGATGGACCGTAGAATTTTGGAACCGGTTTAAAAACTGACCTACAACCAGTTCCTGTATCTCTATTGGTCGGGATTAGGTTCAGTACACACTAAGGGTTATATTTACTAAACTGCGAGTATGAAAAAGTGGAGATTTTGCCTATAGCAACCAATCAGATTATAGCTGTCAGTTATTTAGTACATTCTATAAAATGACAGCTAGAATCTGATTGGTTGCTATAGGCAACATCTCCACTTTTTCAAAACCCGCAGTTTAGTAAATATACCCCTAAATATTATATTGCTGATATTTGTGGAGTTCTATCAGAATTTACCAAGCTCTCATCAGGATTTCACAATTTCAGAATAAATGTTTAATAATCCTATAATTGTAAGGAACTGATTCATGTTTTCATAATTTTCTGGAATTGCATTAATTGCTTAAAAGTAACTGGGGACAGAATCATGAAATATTCTTTTCTCATATTGATGACCAAAAGCCCCACCTGTCCTGCAAAAATAGTAAAAATATGTATATATAATATTAATATATACAATATAATATTTTAAATATGGTCTGGTTATGAAGTGGGTTAGAAATATTTTTCATAGAGGATTTCACTAAAAAAAAAATAAAACATAAAACTAAACCATAAAAATAAATGTAAAAAATCCCAGCAAACAACTGCTAAAAAATCCTAAGCAATCTAATAGGACCAACTCTACAACACTATAAACCCCAAACATTTTATTAGAAGGGTCAGTTCATGTATATTTACCAGTGATGTAAAGTAATTTGTGAAACCATATGTTAACTTGTTCTTATGCTATAGAATTGACACCCTAAAATATACATTTACTACCTCATAATACATCATCTATGGTATATAAGATTAAATTAAATGTATGTGAGAAAATATGTGTTTAATGTGTTAATTGCAAAAGGTAAAATTTGATTGATATATTATTTTACCATAAATAAATATTTGACAATAAATATATCAGGTACCTTTCTTGTAAATTCTGCTGTCAATGACTATTAACTAAAAAAATATTAGTATGAATGTTTTTACTACTATGGGGTAAACGTATCAAACCTTATAAAAAGGAAAAGTAGAGGTATTGCCCATAGCAACCAATCAGACTCTAGCTATGATTTTCTAGAATGTACTAAACAAATGATAGCTAGGATCTGATTGGTTGCTATGGGCAACATCTCCACTTCTCCTGTTTAGAAGGTTTGATGCATTTACCACAAAGAAAACCGCTCCTCCCCCTGCTCTTTACTTTGGCCCTAAAGTTTAAGCAAATCAACATAAACTATTAATTTCCCTGTGCCCCCCTCAGTTTTGCCCCTTGGGTGGTGGCCCGTCTGACACCGCACCAGGTATGCCCCTGATTAGGACCACTTCCCTCCTTAATACTAACTTTCTCTATTTTACTTCTATTAAAGTTACTATAGTATAACTCATAAAAGTAAGGAAATATCAGGACTTTAATTAGTCAATTACCAACATATGAATATTAATCTTACTGCAGTAATAAATGATTTATAAAATGTATCAGTCTGATGAAGCCAGCGTTTCTGGTGGAAGCTGCGCAGTGTACGGAATGCTCTGCTGTTTTGCCATGTTAAAGAGCACTTACATATGACCAAAGAGGGGGGTTTCCACACCACGCCGTCAGTGGGCATGACAAGCATGCAAGGGGACGTGGCTATAGTTTTAGACAGTGCTTGGCTGCTCATCACCTTTTCCTATCCCCATAATATACATGGGCAATGCTGTGTGCACTACTGTTAGGTGCACACAGCTCTCCCTTTTCAAGCAGAGCTGTGTGAAGCAGGGGCGGGGTCCAGCCACCTCAATTATACAGTTCCCTAGGCTTGGAGGGGGGATTCCAGGCACTAGGAACCTATGCAAAGGATTATTCATGTGCTGAATGTCCCACGCATGACCTCTGGATAAGAACAGGGGCATCTCACTATGCAGCGGAATACGATGACATAGACCGTTTCCATCTTCAGATCTTAACGTCTTAACGCATGGGCGCACTGGGCAGTTGCTCAGGGGCCCCACGAGCATAGGGGCCCCTAGGCTTGCCAACTTTTCAGTATATTTTTCCAGGAAATTTATTCAGAAGCTTCAAACCCTCTTTATTAAAACGTTTACTTCTCCTCCGGGAGCTCTGGGGGAGAAGTCATGTGACATGGAGTAGGAGGGGGGCGTGGTGACGTTGTTGCGTGACCATAGCCCCGCCCCCACTATAATAAGCCAAAATACACATCATTGAATGAAGTGGCGGAGCCTAAAGGCACAATTAAGCCCCGCCCCCTCCATTCAATGCTGTGAATTTCGGCAAATGCAAAAGCTTAGCCTACCGTTCCGGGAGTCCGTGAGGACTTCCCGAAATTCAGGAACCTCCTGGGAATTCCTGGAGAGTAGGCAAGTAGGTGTAGCGACCAGGCATCACCACACCCCCCCACCTCTGTGCCCACAGCCGCCAAACCCCCTAGTGTTACTCTTTTGTTTCTACCTCTACTTTATGGCAAAATAATGTCACTGGCTCCTAATCAGCATTGCTTCAACATTGGTTCAACTCAAATATGTCTGCTCTCACGTCATCCTTGTGAATTAATATCCTGCATGTTTCGTGAACATTGGATCATATCACAGATTAGCTGCCTCCACAAGTGCACTTCACTTTAAGTCCATTTATGTCTGAATAAACCAGCCAATAAAAACATTTGTATTTGCATTATTGTAAATGTCACTCAGTATATGAAGACTTCAAGTGTTTAGAAATGACGCCCTTCCCCCCCCACCCCTTGCTCCCACCCATATCCTTTCATCGACCCTTCCTCCTCTCCTCGTCCTTTGATTATGATTTATGAACTGTCCCGTGGGCTTAGTCTTTTCTACTTAGTTGTTTGCCATTGACAAGGATTCAGATGAATGGGCAGCAACGCTGTGGGCACGGAATTTGATTGTCAAATATGTTGCAGTCAGGGTTCAGAGTGTAGTCCGGATACAGATCCTATCCTCAAACTTCCTTTTCATCCACTAGTTTTACTGTGATGTGTTTTTTGCAGGTTTCTGTAGCATCAAAGTGCAACATTTTCAATGATTGTTTGTGATGTGATTTCCTGCACAATTCTTCTGTCCTTTAAATAGCAGCAATAGATTGGATTTATTGTAATACCTTAATGTTTAAGTGCTCTATTTATCAAAGGGTGAAAACCCATATTACCAGCGACAACAGGAGTTCTTGCCGGCAACAGTACTTTTTTTTTGCTACACAGCCAATTCGACTAAATCAGGAAATTTGAGAGATATAATTTAAATGTATACCTTGCTTTAGTTTGGCAAAGCAAAACTCAGATTTTCAGACAGTTTGCCAATATGACATGCTTTATAACTGTGGGCCACAATTGGGGCCCTGAGTATGAAAAACAGATTGTAAGCTAATGTAATACCTGAGACAGTTCTGGCAACCTGCAGATAACCCATACTTACCTACTTTCTTGAAGCTTTTTCCAGGAGAGCGGCGTGACTGGAGGGTGGGAGGGGGAATAACACGGCCAAACATGCCATTTTGGCCCTGCCCCCGCGATGATAATGCCGTTTTGTCATGGGGTGCGGGGCCAAGACAACGCGAATCACGTCATTTAGTGGTGGCAGTAGCGGGATGTGGGAGTTTTGCCAGCTCTCCCGGGAGTCCGTGAGACCAATCCAAATTTCGGGACATTCCGGGAGAATTGGCAAGTATGAGATAACCTGTACAGTCAACTGATAGCCAGATTTGCTGTCCTGTCGTGGCAGCCACTTCACCAGTCAAGGGAGCCCAGATTCTGTTGGATGCCCTCTTCAAAGTGGCCCTTGCCAGGGCTGCTGTGACTATAGGTCCACCACTGTGTACGTGCTGTTTGAGGACGCCAGACAAAAATGCTAAACATGTTCTTCTCACAGATGACAGGACATGTCAGCTGCATTGCTAACTTGTGCAGTCCCCCTGTTGTCAGCATTTAAATGGCCCAACCCAATACAATATGAATTTACTGATGATGTCATTAGCCATGTTTTGCTTAGAAAAATTCAGCTGGTTCTCCTCTTAATTCTTGTATTTACATCATTGCAAAAAGTTTAGATAAAAATTCTGCAAAAGTTTTGCAAGAATCGATTCCCGCAAATTTTAAAATGCTGCTGTTCTCAGTTTTATAAAACCAACCAAAAATCCAATAACCAGCATGTGCTTCTGGGACATCTGTTTAATCCCATACTTCCCTATAACCCTTTAAACTGTGCTGCATTATGATGTTTCAGCATACAGACTATATAAAGCTTCCACATGACAAGCACTGAGCATCTATTGCTGTTTTGCAGCATGCTTGTGTCTCTCATGGCTGTATGTCGTATCCAGAGGGGGGCAGGTGTCAGCGTTTGCCAGTGAGCAATTACACCATCAGCCTCCTACCGTGATCTATCATGCGGACGCAGCCGGTGAAGAATCACAGCCTCAGCAAGGTTCTCAGTCCAGCAACATATCATTTAACAAGGTTACTACTGTTAGATTTGTTTCGGTCTGGTCAATAAGCACTTTACCAAACCATTGTCTGTTGTGCATGTTAAGACTACGTACAAATATAGAGCCAGCAACGTGTTCTGTTCACCAGAGATGTCTATAAAATATAGTTCTGTTATACTTACATTTGTGGCCTTTTCTTGTATGTAATTACATATAAGAGAGTCTATTGGTACATAACTGAATTGTTATTGAATTAAAATGTATCTCTTGCCAAATAATGAAGACAGACGTTTTATTGGCTAAACCAATATTCATCTTTTCAATAGACTAGAAGATAATGACATTACTGAGGCAGTTTTTTCCAATATTCTTTTAACATTTAATTCACTATTTTGTTTTATAGTATTTGAATACTTGAATTTTTTTGTATGTAACACATCAATAGAAGAATTCATCATCGCCATTTTTTATATAGCACCACTAATTCCTCAGCGCTGTTCAGACTAACTCACATCAGTCCCTGCCCCATTGGAGCTTACAGTATAAATTCCCTAAAATACACACACACACACACACACACACACACACACACACACACACACACACACACACAGACAGTGAGAGACTAGGGTCAGTTTGTTAGCAGCCAGTTAACCTACCAGTATGTTTTTGGAGTGTGGGAGGAAACCGGAGCAACCGGAGGAAACCCACACAAACACGGGGAGAACATACAAACTCCACACAGATAAGGCCATGGTCGGGAATTGAACTCATGACCCCAGTGCTATGATGCAGAAGTGCTAACCACTGAGCCACCATGCTATTGTTCAGACAAGTTCCTTACCTAATTCAGTTTGTAATCTAGTTTTCAGCACCTGACTATTAACTTGTTCCTAGTATGAGGCAAGGTCGGAATTTTGTCTCAGGGGTGGTTAATGAGGTTCCCAGCACCTAGCCCAAGGTAGCTCGCAATGGGATCGGTCCGGGGTTCAGATGACCCCCTGCCCACTAGACCAGCCAGCCCTAGCCCAGTGCCCAATCAATTGTATTAAACCTATGTGCCCCAATTAGACCACAATTCTTGTGTCCTACTTTCATCCACTGTTCTATGACCACAGCTAGCAGAGATGGAATTTCCCACTGTTATAACCAACACTTGTGTGCCCAATGTAAAACATCTCCAGTATTCCTATTTGCATTTTTGAAAGCTAATCTCTGATCTGCAGCATTTTTGGAGTACTTAAAGAATCCAACTGGTTTTCTGATTAGGATAGACCAACAATCTGTGTTTTAAGAAGCGACTAAATATATATTATAAATTTATCTTTGCAGGTTTAAATTCATAAAAACCTGTCATACTGTATATAAAGTTTCCAGAAGTTATCAGAAAAGCCACAAATAAGACTTATAGGACTAAAACCGATTCTTAGGCAACAATTGAAGGACGACAAATGGCCCAAGAGCTACAGTTTTCAGAACTTGGAATAGACCGTATATTTTCAAACAGTGGTTACCCTCGTCTGAAGGGCATGAGAACCTGTATGGGGGCTCTGTATGATCCACCATCAAATTAATACCTATTTGGGTAAGTCTGGCTTTTTAGGAGTGAAATGGTACTAGCCTATAGTCAATGTACAGTAAGGGCATGCCAAACTTGAGCACATGTAGCCACATCCGATTCAAGTTTTGGCCATCTCAAAGGTACGTGTTTTTCTGCCGTATCTCTTGCTCCAGCTACAGGGCTATTCTAAGTCCTGAGTACTAGTGATGACAGTCCCGTATGCATGCTATAACATGTGTTTGCCATCAGGAGCAACTGTAAAAACGTATTTTATGTTCAGTTGACATTAAGATCATCCTAATAAATGTATTTCATGCAAAAAAATACTTCTAACTGTTTTATCATTAATGTCTATGTTATTAACAGGTGACATTAATTGAATTTTTTATCTGTGCATTCTTTTGCAAATTTATGTACATATGTACTGGACATATCCCGCAGTGTCTTGCGTAGTAGAGTAGAGCAGACCTACACCCAAATTCATAAGTGCTTGTATCTTGAGATCCCGTCCTTGTCGTATTCTGGAGTTTGCAGACATGTGTTTTAAAACAAACGCACGTTGCGCTCAGTATGCAAATCAGGCCCCACGTCTGGAGAATAGGCTTACACTGGAAGCTATCGTGTCTTTCCCAATGGGATAGATGTGACGCCGCTTGAATGATGCGATACACAGGGGTCATATATGTAGAATAGTTATTCTGGCATCAGACACGTGTGTTGTAGTTCTGCTATTATCGCTGCTTCCTCCTGTATGAGAAGTCTCTCCTCATATTGGTGTGATGCAATAAATCAACAGAGGAGAGTTCTTGTAAAATGATTTCTGAGAACTTGGCTAGAGCAGCAGATCTCTCCCAGCATCGCATTTGTAGCTACAGCGTCCGTGGCCTCTGAGAGGAGGTGAGGTAATAAGGTAAATGTGGCTACACAACTCTCACTTTAATTTAATGGTTTGTACAATGTTTACTAGATTAATTGCTTTTTATCGTTCTGACTCGCTATGGGGTGGAAAATCCATCCATTGAGGACTGGAGCCATTGTACTACTGAGATGTGTTGTAATCCGGCCCTAGGTAAAGGAAGCTACCCCGCTATTTGCTACAAGAACGGGGGGTTTATTTGGGGGGAGGGTTGTCATATAAGGTGGATTTGACAAGGGCGTGAAATCCTTTTTGTTCTTATTTTCCGTCTCATGTTCGTCTATGTGTCCTTAGTTTTGAAATTTGCAGGGAGACAGCATCCCCAAAGGGAGGTGAATGGAGGAGGGGAACGGGGCCTTCCCTTATAAAGGGAAATGAGGTAAGCATGAAGTCACAGACTAAGGGAAAAATTCAATTCAGGTGCATTATTTCAGGAATAACGCTGCCTGCGCACTATTACCGTCGGTATGGTAGAAGTGCGCACTATTACCGTCGGTATGGTAGAAGTGCGCACTATTACCGTCGGTATGGTAGAAGTGCGCAGTATTACTGTTGGTATGGTAGAAGTGCGCACTATTACCGTCGGTATGGTAGAAGTGCGCACTATTACCGTCGGTATGGTAGAAGTGCGCACTATTACCGTCGGTATGGTAGAAGTGCGCAGTATTACTGTTGGTATGGTAGAAGTGCGCAGTATTACCGTTAGTATGGTAGAAGTGCGCAGCATTACCGTCGGTATGGTAAAAGTGCGCACTATTACCGTCGGTATGGTAGAAGTGCGCAGTATTACTGTCGGTATGGTAGAAGTGCGCAGTATTACCGTCGGTATGGTAGAAGTGCGCACTATTACCGTCGGTATGGTAGAAGTGCGCAGTATTACCGTCAGTATGGTAGAAGTGCGCAGTATTACTGTCAGTATGGTAGAAGTGCGCAGTATTACTGTCAGTATGGTAGAAGTGCGCAGTATTACCGTTAGTATGGTAGAAGTGCGCAGTATTACCGTCAGTATGGTAGATGTGTGCACTATTACCATTAGTATGGTAGAAGTGCACAGTATTACCATTAGTATGGTAGAAGTGCACAGTATTACCATCAGTATGGTCATTTTAATGCTCATCCTTGCTCGCCACAAGTAAAAATCCTGTTTAAAATGACCGTATTAATGGTAAAAGTACTAGCGCCACATTAATGCCAGACTAACGTGGCCGAATTGAATTGGCCCCTAAGAGTTGTATAGTGGAATTAGCAGGGTCCCCAGCAGCACAGGGCTCCTGTTACACACCTCTGTATTATGCAATGTTCATGCCTCCAATTTGATTTTTTTTCTTGTCTCCCACCTTCTGTCCTTACCTGCTCATTACACTACCATCAGGTAAGGGCACTTTAAGCCATTAGTTGGACTATTCCAAAGATCACATTACTGGATGTATCTTGCAACTGTATCATTATTATTATTATTTCTTTTTTTTACTTATAGGACGCCACAAAATGTCCACAGCGCCATACAGGGTACAGACAGTAGGACAGTACAAGGTAGAACAGCACGGTACAATAAACAAGTAGCACTTTAACTCAGGTAGCTCAAAGCACAGCTAATAAGAAAGGGTGAAAGGATGAGGGTGAGTGAGGGATGTACAGCACAGCAGGAAACCTGTGCCCAGGAGTGTGAGCACAGCTAACAGGTTAAGAGCCACTGAAAAGCAAAAGTGGAGTCGTGGGCAAAAAGCCCAAGAAGGAGGTGGATAGAGTTGCTGGAGAGCAAAGGTAAAAGTGATGGAAACTGGAGGAGAGAGGACCCTGCTCAAAGGAGCTTACAATCTAAAAGATATCATGTATGTCCAAGTATACATTGTGCATATTTATTGCATTTCTAGAATTTAGGGAGATGAGGTCAGAGTTATGTTAGAATTTAGGATCAAGAGTTTACAGATTTTGTTAATGTTAAGTCTATGGTTAAAACTTAGGTAAGTTCACAATTAAGACCTGGGTTACTGTTATGGCTATGACTGACCTGGGACTGTTATGTTAAAGAGCCACAATCATTAACATTAGAGCTAAAATTCTTGATTTAACATTACTATTAGAAGGAGGTGGTAGCTAATTTGTGTGGATCACATTTTGCACAAAACCCTAATCTTAACAGCTTTACTGTCAGAGGTGCAAGGGATTGTGGGGAAATATATTACCGCTGCTGTCGGACTGAGTGCCACACACACCTACAGCCGGTGTATGCGGAATCTTCGGGGTTATTCCAGTAGAGGGCAGAGATGTGCTTCTAAAGCTCTGGGAACACCCCTCGGGGACGTGACAAGGTGTGAACATGACCTCTGTGGCCAAGTGCATATTGGGAGGTAAGTCATCGCGCTGCTCACAGCAGCACAGAATATTTTAGAGATGAGTGGGCTGAACTTGCTGGAGGCGATGAACTGTCCTCGTGAGTCATTGTGTAATAGAGGGCAGGAGCAGTGTTATAAAATGAGGAGGTCAATGGAGGGGTGCTGTAAACCTCAGACTGAAACAGCACAGGCAGGGCCTGATTATCTAATAGGCTGACTAGGCTGCAAAATTGTGGCAGAGAAAGGTATAAACTAAAATTCATTTTAAAATACAAGAGAATAGTTGTCCTCCAAAGTAAAAAGAAAACATGAAACAAAAATGTAATAAGATTTTAATCTTGACTTATTCCCATGGTAAAGGCTGAAGATAGTGAGTCATCCTTGGGCGGGCACTTGAGGATATTTGAGTAGGAGAGACAAAGATGGCGTCAGGCCAGGCGCAACAGCCCCCTCCCCCGTCACATCTCCACTCTCAGTATCAGTAGTTCACGCCTCCGTTCTGCCATACAGTTCTGATTTGAATGAAACAAAATGAGTGCAAAGATTGACGTGACCATTATAAAAGGCCCAGTGGAGCTGAGTTTTGAGAACACGGGAACGTAAATATTGGTGGGGGGTTGTGTTTGTACCTAGGGCGTATTAGCCTGGCATAGAAGGCGAGCGGTCAGTATGAGCGTATTAGCCTAGGGCCTTTCATAAATTCTAATTTTGTTGATCCAGATGAAGGCAAAACAAACCCCCTTATTTGAGATTTTAGCCTCACAATGGCAACTGTATAACTTCCCCTGATCAAAGGGGTTATCTGGAAAGATAATGGTGGAGCAATGTTTTACATAAATATATTTCTTTATAACGTCATTAGGTGAATCAAATGGGAATAATATTTTAAAAAAATGTTTTTAGTTTACCTTTAATAGAGAGGTAGATAAGTGTCTTCGATGCACTAAAGTGAATTTATCAATTTTTTTTTATTTTCCCATTTCCTGCTCAGTATATCAGGGCCCTACCTGTTATCATAAACCCCTAAAACATACTGGTAGGCAACTTGGCTGTTGACTAAAATTTACCCGAGTCTCTGTGTGTTAGGGGCTTTAGACTGTAAGCTCCAATGGGCAGGGGCAGATGTGAATGACAAATATTGTCTGTACATTGCTGCGGAATATGGTGATGCTATATAAATAAATGATAATAATAATATTGATTGTGTTTGAATTATTATTTGATGTATTTGTCATACTTACCAACTTTTACACCTCCTCTCCAGGTGGATCCTGAAGGGAAGATGAAGTGTGAGGATGGAGGAGGTTGGGGACCTGAGAAACGCGTCATCTTGCCCCTGTGACAAAATTAGGCGATTCGCCGCTAATCACATTGTGGAAACTCCCCTACTGCCCACTTCACTAGGAAGTGAGCAGGTTAGGCAGGATGTGGGAGAATGGCTTGGTCTCCCAAGAGTTTGGGAGACCTACCTGTTATTCGGGAGACCCCTGGACATTCCAGTTGAATGGGCAAGTATGCAAATTCCCCAAAAAATAACAATAAGCTTAATGTCTTAGACATATGTCAGTATGTGACAAGTCCATTACTTAAAACATCCACTTGTGCCACTACCTGTGTCCCGATTGTAAGCTCTTATGCGCTAAGCCCTACTTCACTTTGTGTCTATTTTTGTTCCTGCATTATAATCAATATTTGTTTTATTCCCCCACTGTACAGCACTGAATTATATTATAAATACAATGACAATAATTAAATCTTACATTAGTGTGGTCTGTTACCGCTATTTCATTTTGCTAAAACAGACAAACATTAGTAGCATCACATATAGACTTAAGATATTTTTTTTTAACGAGTAGCTCATAAGTTGAAAATCTGAATCTCAGCAAACTCAGACAACTGCAATAAAACTTCCTTTTTAATAAGCTTAATACGTTAGCTTAATAGCTTCCTTTTCCCTCATCTAAATGCAGAGCTCTACCAGGTGTGAATGAATATTGTTATTAATTAAAGGTTTCTGCTGATACTCCAACACCAAGTATACCCTTATCATATTTTACTGCTTTCTTCCCATTAAATATGCAGTGTAGCCGCAGTTAGGAGAGCCAGACACTTCCCTAGAAGAATGAAAAGAAGCTCATTGACGGGAAAGAGATAAATCTCACTGGATGATGATTTTGACTTTTTAGGATTATTGCTAAAGGCTATAAATCATGTTTAAAGAGAACGGTCATGAAATATATATGTTTTTAAAAGTTAAATATAGTTTCATTAGAAAAAGTTGTTTGGTTTGTGTTAGATTTAGCAGTGTGTTCTGTTCTTATGAGTCTCCTCTTTTGTTGTTGCTCTGGAGAGCTCTCAAGTGATGGAACGTCCATGGGTACAAGGAGGGCAGCTGCTATAGGGCTCAATGGTGAGGGAAGTCAGGCAAAACTGGGTGTCTCTTCAGAGTAGGTGCCTGGGAGGGTACAGAGGCATTGTTGGGCCCCTAACCAGTATCAATCACAGTATATAGTTTACAGATAGTGTAGAATTTAACGATATTGATAGGGGAGACTTATCAGAATGTCCTCTGACTCTTTAGGGTTTTCTGGTTAAAAAAAAAGCTTTATTTTAAAAATGGCAGGCCTTTACTTCCAATCCTATAAATATAGCAGTAAGCTATACATATTTAAAATGCCTAGTGAGAGCTGGTTACAATTTTGGGTAAAACTATTTCACTAATGGACAGAATCATTAAAAGTTTGTATTTGCTTTACGTTTGCCTGTTTTTCCCTTTTGTAACCAGTATTTTTTAAAATTTGTATCAGTTATTATATCAAAGGGAAAGTTAGGATATCTGAAGGGGGATTTACAAAAGCTTGTCATAATGAAAGAAGTAGAAAAGTACACTGTATATAAATGTATGTTAAATAAAATAAATAAATAAAAAAGAATGAGGCATAAAATAAGCTGTATAGCAATGTAAAAATTCACATGAATGATAACCTCGTTTAAATAAGCTTATATTGTTGATATTACCAAATTAAAGTAATACCTTGCAATTTAATACAACCTCCCCTCACATCCAATTAAAATAAAAAATTTAAAAATATTAAAAAAATAAAAAAAAATTATATATAGAGCAGCAGCACTATGTATAATGTGTTAAGAGTTCGCTACCTTTACTCTAGAGTTTTCAATTCATTCAATTCAATTTACTTAATTACAAATATCTGTTGTCCGCCTTAAAAATCAAATGAGAATCTTCTTTGATATAATATAATCGTAAACCTCGGTGGTTAGCACTTCTGCCTAACACCTCTGGGGCCCTGAGTTAGATTCCCGACCATGGCCTTATCTGTGTGGAGTTTGTATCTTCTCACCGTGTTTGCGTGGGTTTCCTCGCACCCTCCAAAAAACATACTGGTAGGATAATTGGCTGTTTTCAAATGTAAACCTAGTCTGTGTGTGTGTGTGTGTGTGTGTGTTAGGGTATTTAGACTGTAAGTTCCAATGGGGCAGGGACTGATGTGAATGACAAATATTTTCAGTACAGCGCTGCAGAATTGGTGGCGCTATATAAGTAAATGATGATGATGATGATAAAAGATGCTGAGAGTCATTGCCATCATCATCATTCTGTATTGTACTCAGCCTGTGCTCGCCCATCCCTACATCACTCTTCTTCCTTTCCAGGCGTAAGGCGACGCATATCAAGTATGCCCAAAAACTATCTATTTATACACCGATTAGTCACAACATTAAAACCACTGTCAAGTGAAGGAAATAACATTAATTATCTAGTTACAATGGTACCTGTCACAGTGTGGGATATATTAGTCAGCAAGTGAACAGTCATTTCTGGAAGTCAATGTGTTGGAAACAGGAAAAAGGGCAAGTGTAAGGATCTGTGCAACTTTGGCAAGGCCCAAATTGTGATTGCTAGACAACTGGGTCAGAGCATCTCCAAAACGGTAGGTCTTGTAGGGTGTCCCCGGTGTGCAGTGGTTAGTACCTACCAAAAGTGGTGCAAGGAAGGACAACTGGTGACAAGGTCATGGGCATCCAAGGCTCATTGATGGGCCCAGGGAGTGAAGACAAGCCAGTCTGGTCCATTCCCACAGAAGAGCTTCTGTAGCACAAAATGCTGAAAAAATGAATGCTGGCTATGATAGAAAGGTGTCAGAACACACAGTGCATCGCAGCTTGGTGTGTATGGGGCTGTATAGCTGCAGACCGGTCAGAGTACTCATGTTGATCCCTGTCTACCACCGAAAGCGCCTACGATGGGTACGTGAGCACCAGAACTGGACCATGGAGCAATGGAAGAAGGTGGCCTGGTCTGATGAATCACATTTCCTTTTACATCTTGTGGACAGCCGGGTTTGTGTGCGTTGTTTACCTGGGGAAGAGATGGCACCAGGATACACTATGGAAAGAAGGGAAGCTGGCAGAAGGCATGTCATGCTCTGGGCAATGTTCTGCTGGGAAACCTCGGGTCCCGGCATTCATGTGGATGTTACATTGACACGTACAACCTACTTAAACATTGTTGCAGACCAAGTACACCCCTTAATGGCTACTGTATTCCCTGATGGCAGTGGCCTCTTTCAGAAGGATAATGCTCCCTGCCACACTGCAAAAGTTGTTCAGGAATGGTTTGAGGAACATGACAAAGAGTTCAAGGTGTTGACTTGGCCTCCAAATTCTCAGGATCTCAATCCGATCGAGCATCTGTGGGATGTACTGGAAAGACAAGTTTGAGCCATGAAGGCCCCACCTCGCTACTTACAGGACTTAAAGGATCTGCTGCTAACGTCTTGGTGCCAGATACCACAGGAGACCATCAGAGGTCTTGTGGGGTCCATGCCTCAACGGGTCAGAGCTGTTTAGGCGGCACGAGGAGGACCTACACAATATTAGGCTGGTGGTTGTGACTGATCGGTGTAAATACAAATACGCACACACATTTTGATGTGCATGTACACTATCTTACAAAACAATTTGACACATGTGCACCTGCAAACGAGCCCCTATTTGTACAAATACATATGACATTGTCACACAATACGGTACAAAAAGTGGGTTTTTTTTAATAGAAAAAAGATCCTTATAATCCCATTTTAAAATGAGATAATGCATTGGAATTATCCATATCAGCAGAGATAAAAGTTTATCTAATGTCATTAAAGATAAAAGGAGTGGTTATAGAGTTTCTCAAGCGCCACCAGCTCCCACAAATGTATTAATTACACAATCCAGATAATGGTTCTTTGTGGGAGCATTTCAGGAAGGTAATTACAAAGGTTTAATGGGCCAGTCTGTGCGTTTTGATAGATTAAAACTGGATACGGTTTTGATTAACTAAAATTTAACGTTTATTTCAGATAGATATTAAACAGAACAGCAGGTAATTTGTGTAGTTTATAATATCACACAAATATCACGTTTTCGTTCTTATTTGTTAAGTAAATAATATTTCAACTACAAAAAAACAAGGTAATTTCTTATTTATAAAAACAGTTTTTAACCCCTTATGACCGGAAGATGTTTCATAGATTTCCAGTAAATATGTAACAGAGCAAACTGATAAAGATACCTATCGTCTATGTTATTGGGAGAAACTTTCCCTTTATAAGATGCAGCAGCTGATCCAAGGCTCTGAACTCATCCATCCCCGGCAGTAAGGACCATGAAGGTGATGTTGGTATGTCCCCATCATTGTAACCATTTATTAATCTTTCTTTAAACCTTACAGTCTACATTCCCCGCTACATGCACACAGTAGGGTTCAGTTTTACAGAAGCCAATTAACCTACCAGTATGGTTTTTGGAATGTGGAGGAAACTAGATCACTCTGAGAAAACCCACGCGATCATGGGGAGAACATACAAACTGCACACAGATAGGGCCATGGTCGCAAACAAAGCCATGGCTCTGGTGCTTGGAGGTAGCGATGCTAACCACTGTGCCACCCATAATCATTTCCGAAGATTATTTTTTTTAATAAAGTGCTCCCATTTATACTGCAAATATATAACACAGGCCCAAATTAGCATTATAACCCATATGATATTATCAAGAGATGGGATACAACATATTCAGTAGACTTCAGTGTAGGTTTGTGCGGAGAATGTGCCTGGTGGTAACTGAGGGGGGTTTTATAAAGGCTGTGTGTGCTGTGAGTGTGGTGTTATAAAGGTGGTGATATAAGGGGTAGTATTATAAAGGCTGTGACATAAAGGTGGTGTTATAAAGGGTGGTGTTATAAAGGGTGCTGTTATAAAGGGTTTGTTATAAAGGTGGTGCTATTAAGGTGGCATTATAAATGTGGTGTTATAAGAAGTAGTGTTATAAAGGTGGTGTTATAAAGGTGGTGTTATAAAGGTGGTGTTATAAAGGGTGGTGTTATAAAGGGTGGTGTTATAAAGGTGGTGTTATTAAGGTGGTATTATTAAGGTGATGATATAAAGCTGTGATATCAAGGTGGTGTTATAAAGAGTGGTGTTATAAAGAGTGGTATTATAAATGTTGGTGTTATAAAGAGTGGTGTTATTAAGGTGGTATTATAAAGGTGGTGTTATAAAGGGCGGTATTATTAAGGTGATGATATAAAGCTGTGATATAAAGGTGGTGTTATAAAGAGTGGTGTTATAAAGAGTGGTATTATAAATGGTGGTGTTATAAAGGGCGGTATTATTAAGGTGATGATATAAAGCTGTGATATAAAGGTGGTCTTATAAACGGTGGTGTTATAAAGGGTGGTGTTATAAAGGTGGTGTTATTAAGGTGATGTTATAAAGCTGTGATATAAAGGGTGGTGTTATACGGAGTAGAGTTATAAAGGTAGTGTTATAAAGGGAGTGTTATAAAGGGAGTGTTATAAAGGTGGTATATTTATCTTTTGGCAGATTCCCACAGTGGGGTCTTCTAAGTTCTCGTTTTACCAATGATCCAACAAATAGGAATATAGCGGAAGATTGATCTGATCTTTGAAGAATGTCTCCAATCAATCACACAAGCTGGCATCAAAGCGCGATCCTGTCAATGCTTTGACCATACCACAGGATAATACACAGGAAGCAGTCAATGTAGATTATAACTGCTTTTTTACATTATGCCATAAAATGCTTAAATTATGGTCCCACTAATCCATATAATGTCTTGGAGTCTGATCACTCACTCACATATGTAACTATGTAACAAGTACGGCTACAATCCTTCCTCTGTTATCCCCAAGTCACCATGTATAAGTCGATAGCAAATTGCAAAAATTGCAAATGTGGAAGCCCCCCTAAGGTGAGGCGTCACACCACCCCTAGGAGGACTTGTGCCCGTGTTCTGACTTAGGCAGATCAAATAAGTTATGATAAGATGCTGTCACAAAACTTGTCGAGGCCTGAAAATAGAAGCAGTAACAGTGATTTGACGAATGCCTACAAACATTTTCAGCGTCATTCTTGCGTCACCACTGTGTGTATTATTGTAGTGGTATCTGGGCTTGAGATTTATTGACCACTAGTTATTTTTTACTGGCAGCTGTAAATTTAACTTGTTTCCTGCTTTTTTACTGACGGTAGCATGGTGGCTCAGTGGTTAGCACTTCTGCCTCACAGCGCTGGGGTTACAAGTTCAATTCCCGACCATGGCCTTATCTGTGTGGAGTTTGTATGTTCTCCCTGTGTTTGCGTGGGTTTCCTCCGGGTCCTCTGGTTTCCTCACACCCTCCAAAAACATACTGGTAGGTTAATTGGCTGCTATCAAAATTGACCCTAGTCTCTCTCTGTCTGTGTCTGTCTATGTGTGTGTATGTTAGGGAATTTAGACTGTAAGCTCCAATGGGGCAGGGACTGATGTGAATGAGTTCTCTGCACAGCGCTGCGGAATCAGTGGCGCTATATAAATAGATGGTGATGATGATTATGATGACTCTCAATAAATACCCTGATAGATGGCGACCCTGCCCATAAGTTTAATTACCTACAGATGGAGCGCAATTGTATTAGATAAACGTCTTAGATAGTCCTTCTTCGGAGGTCACTAAATCATGCTTTTTTTCTAAATTAAGAACATTCAACTTGTATTGACACACATCATTGTTTAATATCAATTCTGGACCACATTTGGCTTTAATTTGTACAAATAGCAGGCCTACAACTCAAGTGTAATAATATAATCATGTATTAATATGTAACAATATACACAATGTGAGGGTCTATGAACACTTAATAATAAATAGCTAAACATTTACACAGAATTTAGAGCACATGAACTTGACATGAACTTCTTTGTGGTTTGCAGTAGTCCACAGGCTTGTCCTTATCTGAGTGGAAATGGTTATTTTAACATACAAATTCGACAGAAAAAGCTAAATGGAATATAACTTTGATGTATTTAGAAGATAACCCCACAACCACCTACAGCCTTAGAACAAAGTTTACAGCAGAATAGTGAGCAAAGGTTATAGAATTATCACACCTTTTCCAGACATGTTTTAGATTTTCAGACATATATCTTACATATATCTTTGGAAACTTTATGCTTTGTATGCAATATTGTTAAATCTCAAATATGACTCGTTGACAATGCTATACCCCTTATAAGATTCTTTCTATAAATAAACACGCCAAGAGTTCTACAACAGAACGGAATCATAGCTGCTTGGCTTCATTCAACCAATGCGTCAAGTTATCTTTGTGTTCCCCAGTTAACTGATGACTGATATCTGAATGGTCAACATTGAAGGTGATTATTAGAAGTATCGGTGTACCCCGATACCCCAACAACTACCCTCGTACTGCAAGAAAGAGCAGGAACACTTTAGCCGAATTCTCCGGGAATTTACGGTAAACCCTCACTCTGAGGGTTTTCAGAGTATTTCCTGCCAAGGTCACCATTGAATTGTGTTTGAAGGTTTGACCATCTTCTGGGGTCTAGCCAAGGGCTCCCATCCTGAACAAACTTATAGTCCACCACTGCAGAATGCAACACTGTCTATCATGTGTAGACTTAATAATAAGAAAAAGTAAAACAAATAATTACTAAATAACAAGTGTTTAGCCATATAAAATACCTCTCTTGTATATATGTCAGAGGAAGATGCTTATTTATTATTATTATCAGATGTTATCTATAAATTAGATATTTTACAACCATGATAACTAAATATCCTTATATATGAAAATAAAACAATAATCAGTATTTTTTTTAACAGGTAGTGTTGAGAATTTCTGGAACTTTGAATTACACAACTATCTCTGTATGTCACTTTTCATTTATGGAGATGTAAGCATCATTCTGGCCTGAAGCTGCCTGTCTTCAAGAAAACCTGCTATGTCAGATACATGTCCTTGAAGACATCAGGTGAGGAAAGGGAAGAAATGTTTTGTATTTTTTTTCCTCTTAGAATATTAAAGTAGTTAAATTGTGAATGTAAATGTACTCTCAACATCAGATTGCAGGAAACATAACTCAATTAAAATATTACATTTTTTATCATTTAACAGTGAATGATAAATACATTGTTTCTAAACTCTGTCATTACATTAAAGAAAAGGAGAAAAATCCCTTATAATGAAAGTTTGCTTATACAAAATTACAAGTAATATATTTTTATAACTTGTATGACATATATATATATATATATATATTTAAAGGCTAAGTAACTGGTTAATTGCAACGGAGACTAATCTAGGAGTATTCAATAGTAGCACCCTATATAGTAGCAGTGTCCCCATATTGAGTATATAAGTATACAGTGGTCCATACTAGAATACCAGCATTGCTACAATTGCACTACCCCCTAATAATCCCTCCACAGTCCACAATGAACTATACCAGCATTGCTTCCGTTGCACTACCCCCCTAATAATGCATCCACGCCACAGTCCCCAATGAACTATACCAGCATTGCTTTCATTGACTATGCCAGCATTGCCCCTGTTGATCAGACGATACAGTGTCCCATGTATTGTTCTAGCACTGCTCCCACACTCAGTATATACTGCCCCTTGGTTATGTTATCACAGTCACCCACTGATTATACCAGCACTTTACCCAAGGTCCTCCCTTGTTTATACCAACACTGAGCACCCTGCTGCTTCTCAGCATAATTCTCTTCCTTCCCTCGTATTATTATTATAATTTATTTATAGGGCGCCACAGAATTTAGCAGCACAGTACAGAGCAGCAGTACAACAACAGCAAACATAACACAAGTGGCATAATATGGGTAACGTTACATGGGTAAACATAGCATGATATAATATAACATGGGTAATCTTAACATGATATAACATAACATGATATAACATAATATGGGTAAACATAACATGATATAACATAAGATGGGTAAACATAACATGATATAACATAAGATGGGTAATCATAACATGATATAACATAACATGATATAACATAATATGGGTAAACATAACATGATATAACATAAGATGGGTAAACATAACATGATATAACACAAGATGTGTAAACATAACATGATATAACACAAGATGGGTAAACATAACATGATATAACATAATATAAGTAAACATAACATGATATAACATAATATGGGTAAACATAACATGATATAACATAAGATGGGTAATCATAACATGATATAACACAAGATGGGTAAACATAACATGATATAACATAATATAAGTAAACATAACATGATATAACATAACATGGGTAAACATAACATGATATAACATAAGATGGGTAATCATAACATGATATAACATAACATGGGTAAACATAACATGATATAACATAACATAACATGATATAACATAATATAAGTAAACATAGCAGGATATAACATAAGATGGGTAAACATAACACAAGTAACATAACATGATATAACATAACATGGATAATCATAACATGATATAACATAACACGGGTAAACATAACATGATATAACATAATATAAATAAACATACCATGATATAACATAATATAAGTAAACATAACATGATATAACATAACATGGATAATCATAACATGATATAACATAACATCGGTAAATATAATATGATATAACATAAGATGAGTAAATATATCATGATATAACATAACATGGGTAAACATAACACAGGTAGTAAAACATGATATAACATAACATGATATAATATAACATGATATAACATTACATGGGTAAACATGGTATGATATAACATAACATGATATAACATAATATGATATAATGTAACATGATATAACATAACATGATATAACATAATATTATATAACATAACATGATATAACATAATATGATATAACATAACACAAGTGTCCATATGTAATTATATGCCATCAATCTGCCCACATTACTGCCATATAACAATATAACATGCACAGCACATCAACATTTGCAATCAAATATATTTCACATAATAGAAAGCAGATCAGTAAAATTCTTTTGTCTGCCAGAGGTTTCTCCTATTAGTGATACAAGGAATGAAGAACTAGTAGTGTAAATGTTGATTGCGATATTGCACATTCAAAAATGGTTTTATATTGCTGTTTATCGATCAGTAATTTATTCTACTTCTCTGTACCCTGTTCTATGACCCCCCAAACACCAGGATCCACGTGCTGTGTGACCTACACATTCAATTGCAGCAGATTAATAAAATTGTACTTACTTGTATTGTTTTGCATCTCAAGAAACAAGTGTCATCTTATGATGCCAAACTAAAAATATAATTACTTGTAATGTATTAATTATACGTGTGCAAAAGTGTCACATTCACGTCAATCCAGTATATGGGGATTTCTAAATAATAATCTGGTTCCTGTGGCCACTTGCGTGATTAGTTTGCCGAGGTCACAGACGCAGTTGAAGTCTCTGGATGTAATTGATGGATCACTTTGCTCTCTATGGCTGTTTAATGACAAGCTGGAGGAGGTGACCATGGTCTCGACCCCTCCACGTGTAAGGACAGCAGACAGCAGTCAGAAGAGTAACTAATAATCGGTCTCTGGGGGAACCGCTACCAAACATAACACTGACTCTTATACCGAAACAGAGCTGAACTATTGAAAACATCTTCATCATAAAACTCATGGAGTTTGCTGTACGGAGAAGGCTTTCTGTGGTTCAAAAATGAGAAAATATTAAATATCAGAAAATGACGGTCTATGGCGGTCTATCAACGCATTGTTACTTTGATATGTCCCCCCCAAATAAAATTATTCTTTATAATATGTACAGTTGAGAGAAGTATTTAGCTGAGCCCGAAACTTGTTCACATATTGGAATGAATTTATTTGATGCTCAAAATTATTTTGTGTTGGGTCACCATCTGGTTAGAGGTGGCACCTTGTGCTGTTGACTTAGGGATTTTTTATTGCGTTGAGATTGTACTGGGTATTATATAGTTTTTATTCTTCCATTGTCATGTACGGCAGGTAGGAGTTAGAAGGAGGGGGTGCACATGTTCGTGTGGGTTGGGAACTTAGCAGGAGGTCATCAACGCCAGTGTCACATAATGGCACGGGCAGGTCGTGCTATCATGGCAGTGCCACCAGTGGATTGGGAGAGCCGAGCATTCCACCTGTGACACGAGTCCACCACCGCCATGATGCAGCCCCTGTGGCACATAGCCAACAGCAGTAACAGTGCATCTACTCTCAGTGTTAGGTGTACAGTGACGACAAGCGGGAGCACAGTTTGGCACACTGAGGCACAATGTAGGCGCATATACTGAGCTCCTCCCCTTTCTCTTCTGTGCAATCAGTTTGTAAGACCAAGGGCGCTATGCATCAATGGGAGGAAAGCGCTATCTTCGAGGACAATGGGTGTTTTCACAGAACATAGGGCTTGTCCCTGTCTATCAAGGGGTTAACACCGGTGATAGCGCTGCCATTGCTGGAGGTAACTTTCTCCAGCGGCTTTCTCTCCCTTCCCCATGGGAGCCTATTTAACAAGGATCGCTGCGCTACATGTACTGCCCCAGTCTGATATAACATAATATAAGTAAACATAGCATGATATAACATAACATGGATAATCAAAACATGATATAACATAACATGAAATAACATAATATAAGTAAACACAACATGATATAACATAACATGGGTAAACATAAGACAAGTAGCATAATATGATATAACATAACATGGGTAAACATAACACGATATAGCATGATATTTTCTTAGTAAATCATAGCTAGAGGAGTTTTTTTTTTAAGAAAGAGAAATATAGGCGCTGCCCCTCTTTTCCTTTTGCCCAGGGCAGTGTTGTTTCTTTGTAGGTACTCCAACAATGGCGGTCTGCCCACTTCCGTGTCTTTCATGCCATGGGTGGAGATCTGGCTGCACATTCAACATCCATCTAAAGAAGAGGTTTCTGCTACCATAAAACTGCCACATGGGAGAAGAAAAGCAGGTGGAGCACAATACTGTACAAATATACACGGAGAGCGATGAGAGCGCTATCATTTAGAAACGCTGTTCTGCTTAGAAGGGAAGAAGGCTGAAGAGGAGGGAGACAAAGATGAATCTACTTATGTTCTCATCAATCAGAATTTTCTTTTAGTGAAACAATAAAGCCTTTGTCACCGTCTTTGTTAGTGACATCCTCATCACCCGACACCAGAACCATTGGTGCTGCAGGTGCCGTGCACCGGGGCCTAAGGAGATAATGGGGCCTGCTGCATGGCAGATGCAGAGGGTCAGGGGCCCACGTTCCCTCCATCCCGCCTCCCTGCACTGGGGCCCACAGCTCGCTAGTTCCGCCTCTGCCCGGCACCAAAGGTTGAAGGGCATAGTAAGATTAGGAACAATGGGCATACATTTTGCTTAGAAGTGGAGGGTTACTAGTGCCAGACAATGGGTCGCTACCATAGGCAAACCGAGGGGGATTTCCTAGTGCCTGGGAACCCCCCTCCAAGCCTGGGGCACTGTATAATTGAGGTGGCTGGACCCTGCTCCCGCTTTACAAGGCTCTACTAACAGTAGTGCACGCAGCATTGCCCATGTATATTATAGGGATAGAAAGAGTTGGAGAGCAGCCAAGCACTGTCTAATATTATAGCCACGCCCCCATGCATGATGGTCACGCCCACTGGCGCCATAGTGTAGAAACCCCCCTCTAAAAATCCTGCGTTTGCCCCTGGCTACTAAATGCTACAGTCTGGAATAACAACATGGCCATTCTCTTCCTCTATATCCCCTCAAACATGAATTAATGTTGTATTGTGCCCGTCACCTTCCCTTTTGTACCCCTATAGTTCTATCCATTCATCCCCCCTTTCTTTTTTGCTTTCATTACCCCATTAAAATAAGACTTCAATAAAACAAACAAAAACATTGGATTTTATGCCAGAACTGAAAAACAATTACAGTAGGTATTGACACCCCAGTATAAGATAAATAACACAAACATCTGAACTATCATCGAGAGAAATTAAAAGATCTGAGACCATCTAGTGAATATTAGTATACCAGGATAGAATATAGTTACTTATGTATGTAAATATGCTGAAATATATATGACAAAGGAAACATCTCTTCCTTTCTGTACCTAAACCTCAATTTTTTTTTTAAATAATAGCCTACAAGATACAAGAACATAAAAAGTCAGAATATTGTTACATTTATTTCACTGTTTTGTAAGAAAGTCTTTTTATTGCAACATTCTGAGCGCAGATCAGGTCTGTAAAGCAATTATGCAGAATCCTAAATTGTCAGGAACTCTGAGAATATGATCACGGGAAAGCTTTTTTGTGCGTAAAACTGTGAAAACCTTCCTAAATACTACTGTCAATAATCTTAATGGGTTCTGCCCACATACATGCACCTTGAAGACCTTTTAAGCAACCTTGTTGATGCTAACATGGATCATTATAATTTGACGGTGTCACTTACGTTACATTCTGATTACCTTCTTTGCCTCCAGGATGTGTAGGGTGGGCTTATATCACGTTAAGGGTTAAGTTGCTATGTAATATGTACAACCCCCCCACCCCCTTTTCCATTTCCCACCCTTCAGCTCCTTGACGAAATGTTAATCTAATTGTGATACTATCACTTTGATGACAATATGACAAGACAGACAAATTTGATTTTATTCTCTACAGAGCCAAGCATATGCTGCATGAGAGAGTCTGACAGAGAGAAGGACATCAAACACAGCCAGTTCATGAATATACAATTACTATTGTATACAGATGTGGCACCCAAACTTCACATAAATCGCAGACCTATTTTTTATGTCTTTGTATTATATACAAAGCCAGCATACATATGTTAATATCAATACATTTTTTATCAAGTTATAGCATACATGGAACAACGTTGATATGCTCACGTGTTGTAATTAGTAAGGCATTGTCTTTATTATAAATTATGTAATTATAGGGATATTTTATTATTTCAAAAATATCGATAATAAAATGATTTGCAAAGTATTGTTATCAGAGATGTTCACTGACCCTCGTGTTCTGGTTTTGGTTTTGGATCTCAATTAAATTTGTGTTTTGGTTTTGGCAAAGCCGCCCTTGAGTGGTTTGGCTTTGGTTTTGGATTCCGATTAATTTTCTAAAATCCCTATTTTGTTTGCTAAAATCACAGATTTTTCCTTCCACCCTCTCTACATTATTATTAACCTCAATAACACTAATTGCAAGTAATTTGCAGTCAATTTTGACCACCTCACAGGTCACAATATTATTTTCATACATTTTCAAACAAAGACTGCAGATTTAGACCTATTATTTGTATTTCAGCCATGACAATTAGCAACGGAGCAATGGAGCTCTCCTCTTTGTGTGTTACCTATATAGCACAGTACAATGTGACTGCAGATTTAGAAGACCAAGCCTGCCGGACCTATTATTTCTATTTCAGCAATGACAATTGGCAATGGAGCAATGGAGCTCTCCTGAATGTCACTGGAGACTTTGAAGAACACAGCTACCCCTCCTCTTTCTATTGTATTCTACCTATGAGGCTGCCCAACTACACTACAGACTGCCAAGAACTGTGCTACCCCTTCTGTGTCCCTCTGTGAAATGGCGCTGGATCGCTGTGGAGGGCTGTACTTATAGTATCCAAAGCTCGTGAGATCGAGATCCAACGACGTAACGATGACGTTTTGCCTCGTTTTCAATTACGAGGGCGCGCAAATATACAGAGCTGGCTCGGCTCGGTACTCGGATCTGCTAAGTTCGGTTGTGTTCGGTTCTCGGAGAACCGAGCTTGAGCATCTCTACTTGTTATTCATTGTTACTCTGCATTCCAGAGCGAATATTAAACTTGTTTCTAATCTATCTTTTTGTGAGATGAGGATTTCAGCTAACGTGTATCAAACCTTGAGCCACTCCAGTCCATAAATGTAAAAACAAATTTATTGAACAATTGTATTGAAATCTAATAACCAGGTATCAAAAATTGGCAAATTATTAAAAACAAGGAAAGTGACAAAAGTGTGAAAAATAAGTGATTAAGAAACAAAAGTAGACCATTCAGGGAAGCCAGTCACAAATGGTGTACAATATTTGTATCCCTTATATATAAATATATATTGTAGCAAGAGCCCGCTACTGCAGAAGCACACGCGAACAACTTCTTCCTTTTTATGTCGTTTTATTGTCAGGATGGTAAATGTTTTGACACCGTACAGATTTCACAGCAATACTTGGAGACCCTAAACGCTAGCTAGACATACTCAGCTCTCTCTCAAGATCAGCCAGCTTCCCCAGCGTTGATCTCACTGAACAAGTAACACAGTCAAGCTTTTATACATGATACTCCTCCCCCAGCCTTAGCTTGATGGGCAGGTGACACACCCACCTTCTCTTTATAAGGAAACGCCCATCACTGCCTCTGTTTGGACTAATCAGACACACCCTGTCTGTTTGCTGAGAGGAAATCATGTAAGTGAGCAAACTTTAAACTACACATACGTTTTTACCTGGTTTAACCTCAACCTAGGTGCATAACTGTGCCAATGTTTTATTCTGTTTGTATATTTTCTCTGCCTCTTGTCAGATAAATGCCTCCCTTTGTTACAATATATATATATATATATATATATATATATATATATATATATATATATATATATATATATTTATTAGTATTTTTTCTGTGAGGTAGATTATAAATCTTATATAATGGTAGGAATGTCCAGAACCCTATTATTTCTCCTCACGTTACATATCTAATGAGCCATCCTCAAACTATGGGAATTGAATCCAGTAATATCAATTTTAGTATCAATACCAGCTGTTAGTCTATATTATCATGTCTGGAGATATTGTAGGATATTGCTATATTGTACTGGGATATGGCTAAAAAACTTAATTAGCCTAAAATGTTATAGAAATCCCTTTATGTTGGTCATCACCAAAGCAAATCCAAGGATTAGATCTAAATATATCTAATATATAATCTCTTCAATGTTTCCAGAAATAGAACCCAGTGTCATAGGTAAAATATCCCATTCTTAGGGTATAATACAAATTGAGCTTAATGCTTGTTATCACTAAACACTGTCAGTGGCTTGTTGCTTGCTATCATTAGGCACTGTTAATAGCCACAATTAATATAGGACTAATAACCTATTTTTCAAGCTAAATAAATATAAATATCGCTAGTACATAGTTTGGTATCAGGCACGATCGCGGCTGTTTGCCGCTAACCGGCTTCCTGCTTCCTGGTCTGTGACATCATACGTCACATGTGACCCAACCTACGTTTCGCCGTGTAGACTTATTCATGGAATTTTTGATACCTGGGGCCTGATTCATTAAGGATCTTGAGAAACTTCTTATTTCAGTCTCCTGGACAAAACCATGTTACAATGCAAGGGGTGCAAATTAGTATTCTGTTTTGCACATAAGTTTAATAATGATTGTTTTTTCATGTAGCACACAAATACTTGATAGCTTATTTGTACACTGAAATTTAAAGTTGATATTTATGCGCTACATGAAAAAACAGTCAGTATTTAACTTATGTGCAAAATAGAAAACTAATTTGCACCCCTTGCATTGTAACATGGTTTTGTCCAGAAGACTGAAATAAGAAGTTTCTCAAGTTAAGATCCTTAATGAATCAGTTCAATAAAATTTGTTTTTACATTTATGGACTGGAGTGCCTCAAGAACCAACTTTCTTTGGGTGATCTCTGTTCTTTAGCTGTACCCATTTAGTTGGGAGAGCACCCCCTCATACTATACCTCTTTTTTATTTTTAAGTTATATATATTATTGAGGATAGTCCTATCCCTTGAGCGGAATACATATTTTTCTCCATTGGTGTATCAAACCTTCCCTGTTGGTTGTAATGGAACTGAACAAGCAGCCAAGACTACTGATAGTGTTTTTATATTGTTGCAACAATGTTACAGCTTTCTGGAAAACATTTAACCCTTAGTGGAACAGAGCAGCCAATAAATTTATATCTTGCTTTTAAGTGTAAGGTTGCCACATATGATCATTTATTTTACTCTTTCGACACACTGTCTCAAATCCTATTTACACGTTTTAGTTCTGATTCAAGAATATAACATTTGGACTAGAGATGCTCGGGCTCGGTTTTCTGAAAACCGAGCCCACTTGAACTTCCGAGCCGGCTCGGTATCTCTGCACGTCCTCGGATCTGAATCGAGGATAAACATCATTGTTGCGTTGTCGAATCTTGCAGGTTTTGGATTCCATAAGTACCTCCCTCCCCAGGAGATCCAGCGCCATTGCTCATACAGAAACAGGGGTAGCAGTGTTCTTGTCACTCTCCATTCTCCAGTGACATTGCTCAGTGCCATTGCTCACACAGAAACAGGGGTAGCAGTGTTCTTGTCACTCTTCAGTCTCCAGTGACATTGCTCAGTGCCATTGCTCACACAGAAAAAGGGGTAGCAGTGTTCTTGTCACTCTCCATTCTCCAGTGACATTGCTCAGTGCCATTGCTCACACAGAAACAGGGGTAGCAGTGTTCTTGTCACTCTTCAGTCTTCAGTGACATTGCTCAGTGCCATTGCTCACACAGAAACAGGAGGGGTAGCAGTGTTCTTGTCACTCTTCAGTCTCCAGTGACATTGCTCAGTGCCATTGCTCACACAGAAACAGGAGGGGTAGCAGTGTTCTTGTCACTCTTCAGTCTCCAGTGACATTGCTCAGTGCCATTGCTCACACAGAAACAGGAGGGGTAGCAGTGTTCTTGTCACTTGACAAAAATTGACTGGAAATGAGTGGAAATTAATGTTATTGAGGTTAATAATAATGTAGGGAGAAATAAAGAGCCAAATTATGTGATTGTAGCAAAAAGAATAGGGATTTTAGAGAAAAAAATCAGGACCTAAAACAAAAAAACACGTGAGGGCGTTTTTGCCAAAACCAAAACACTAAATTAATCCAGATTCAAAACCAAAACACGGGGGTCAGTGAACATCTCTAATTTGGACCTGTACACACTTTCTGACAAGCGATGCCTTTTAATAAGCATTTTATTTTTTTTAAATGCTAGTATTATGAGCCCTATACAAGCAATAAATATATATAACAATGTTTTTAGATCATTAGGGAAAGGAAAGTGGCAGCTGCCAGTGATATTAGTTTCTGCAACAGTGAAAATAATAATAAACAATTATATAGAGGTAAGTGGGACACTTATGAAAACGGTTCTACTGATAACTGTATGGAAGACGTCGTGCTGACCATAGAAGCCAATCAGATTCTAACTGAAATTTGTGTAGTACAATATGGAAGAAAAACAACTTTTGATTGGTATTTTAAATTTTAAGTAGGGACGCAATTAAAAAAAATATAATTCAGGACTAATAACCTTAAAGAAATGAGTTTCCTCTCCTATAGTTATGTATAAGGCTTCAAATGCTGCATTCTTCTAATTTATGGCACAGTTATCCCAGTGTACCCATCCGCTAATGGAGACACGAGTATCAATGCCTCAATACTTTCCTCTTTCCTCTGGTTCCCGAGCCACCAACTTCCCCAAGCCGTGAAAATACATTCTATGATATCCCTATCACTGTCCATACAGTCCCAATAACCCTTTCCCTTTAGCTCCCTCCCCATGGCCCACAGTACCAAAATTTGCCATTGCTGGTAACCACATCTCACTCCCACCTACAAGACTTCTCCCGTGCTGCTCCCCACTAATAGAATTCCCTACCACGCTCAATCAGACTTTCCCACAGCTTTCAAATCATTAGACGTTCTCTAAAAATCCATCTCTTTTATAAAGCTTACCTTGTCCCCTATAACACTATTCACACTAATACACCCTCACAACTATCCCAATCTCCACTCTGAGCCACACTCGTTCCTCTTGTTTCAGCTGTGCTCTCCTCCACTTAGAATATAAGCTCTCTAATGAGCAGGGTCCTCCATACACTTTGTTTTCATGTCTGCATTTATTTTATCTGCCTTGTATGCCCCTGTTTTATGTATGTCCTGTTTTCCCTACTGTACGGCTCTGCGGAGCACTGTACCGCCTTACAAATCTACGATAATAATAATAATAATAATAATAATTGCTGTTAACATCTTCTCTGAATATATACAGTATAGTCATGTTCACCATTCAGGGATACTCAAGGGGCCAGGTTCAGACAGGAACGCAAGTGTAAGTGTAACTTGCGATTGAAAATCTTGCAGACAAGTGAATGTGTATGTACTCCATATTCAGAGATAACGATGCGTCCTGGTCTGAATGAGCATTCGCTTGTCTACAGACACACCCCTCACACACTTATCTCCACCCTGCTAACATGTACAAAATTTTTATTTAATACGTTGCCAAAGAAATTGCTATGAAGCATCATTTCAACTTGAATAACCTAGTAATACAGCAGGAACAACTTCCCAATATGCATCTAAAAAAAAATATAATTTTTTTTATCTGTGCTATAGCACAACCGGCAATTCCTAATTCAGCGACTACTAAAGTCTCAATAAGCGTCTGAGAGTGATTTGTAAACCTCTGATTATAAGCATTTCTCTAATTTGGGTGTTTGTCATCTTCACCGTCCACCACGTAAACCATCCACCTGCCAGACTGCAGTGGACACTGGGAACACACTAATCTGAGGCTACCCTTCTAAACATTAAGGGGCCTGATTCATCTTAGAAAGCAATGTGAGCGTAATTTGCATTTAAAAACACGCACGTGACTTGTACACCCGTATTCAAATACAAGCGGATCTCAACATACATGTGGGCAGCACGGTGGCTTAGTGGTTAGGACTTCTGCCTCACAGCACTGGGGTCATGAGTTCAATTCCCGACCATGGCCTTATCTGTGTTGAGTTTGTATGTTCTCCCTGTGTTTGCGTGGGTTTCCTCCGGGTGCTCCGGTTTCCTCCCACACTCCAAAAACATACTAGTAGGTTACTTGGCTGTTAACAAATTGACCCTAGTCTATCTGTATGTGTGTTCATGTTAGGGAATTTAGACTGTAAGCCCCAATGGGGCACGGACTTATGTGAGTGAGTTCTCTGTACAGCTCTGTGAAATAATTTTTATCCCTCTTCCCCTCCGTACAAAAACAGTTTAATGCTCGAGTTATGCTGTTTAATTTCAAATGAACTGATGTTATAATCACTTTGTAGTAAGACTGTCTGAAAATGTGGTTCTGTTGACCTCACTATAAACTAGCAAATATTAAGATGATTTGCAAATATTTTCTTTCATTATTCTGATACTTTATGGCTGTAAAAACATTTAGGGGTATATTTACTAAACAGTGGGTTTGAAAAAGTGGAGATGTTGCCTATGGCAACCAATCAGATTCTAGTAATCATTTATTTAGTACATTCTACAAAATGACAGCTACCATCTGATTGGTTGCTATAGGCAACAGCTCCATTTTTTTCAAACCCGCAGTTTAGTATATATACCCCTTAGAGTTATCAGCTTCAGCTTAGTACAAAGGGTTGACTGTTTCCATTGTTGTATTGCAATATTGTTGCAACAAAATAAAGAGTAAATAGAGATGGCTGTCAGTCAAGTGCGACAGTAGTGCTAGGGAAGAGGAAACTGAGAGCTCAGACTTTTATCTTTTCAGACTGAATTGATATGTGATATGTTTCACCTGAAATCTCAGCACACACATAGATTAGAAACAGCTTAATTATATCATTTTATTTTACACCAGAACGCAGCCAATAAGTTAATAACAATAAATTGCAAATCACACTATTATCAAAGCGAAAAAAGGGGACTTTTAAAACAAAGGGTCTGATTCATTTAAGCGCAAGTTCCTATTGGAGCCTAATGTGTTGTGCTCCTGCATGGATTTTCGGGTATATCTTGTGACAATTTTACAAGACTTCAATCAAACAAGATGGCTGTCCACTGCCAAACTATTATAAAGAAGATTTTAAGAGGGACATAAAATGTGCGCAAATTATTTTTTTCTACAATTAAACCTAAATTATTTTCATGAGTATATACCCGTATACCTGAAATTATAATCACATATAGGCAAAGGTCAATTTAGCATAGAGAATGGTTGCATTGCTTATGTCGAAAAATTGTTAAATGTATTCCCCCGATGATAGCATGTGAACAATTTTAGCAAGAGAGTTTTATTGTAACGCTATTTCTACTTTAATGCAATATAGGGAGTAAAGACAGAGCACTGTAACAAAGTCTAAATTAGATTACTTTAAGTAAGGAGGTAGCTTCTGTAAGGGTTCCTTCTCGTTACTAAGGACATACTGAAGGTTAAGAGCAGACTGATTTCCATGAAATGCAAAAGTTGGGTCAGCCTCTGAAACATTACCATTAATTGAATGGATTTTGTATTTTCCAAAGTAAAACACCTTTCGGAAATAAATGAGCTTGCATTGGCCTCCTAGAACGCAGGAAAGTTTTAGATTATAATGGAATCCTACGGACAATTCCGCAATAAGATTCATTGTACGGCATTCTGTTGTTCAACAGTCTGTGTGTGTGTGTTGGATTAATGCACAGAGTCATAAAGGAAATGTCAAAAATTACAAAAAGCCCTTATTTGGCATAATTACCGTGTCACTTAATATGGAAGTACATCATTACGCCTGTTTCCATTGCAAATTAAGGGACTGCATCCACGAGCAACGTATATGTCGTTTAACAGTTTATGTGGTCGTTTGCATTTAGAAAAACAATTCTTTTCGCTAAAGGTTTGTCTTGAGGAAAATTAGCAAACAGCAAAACAGAAGGTCAACAACTTTGTTTTTCCCACCCAAAAAAGTACTTACAAACAGCTATTTAGAAATAATTGCAACATTTAGTGAGTTCGGTGACAGAGAGTTTTCTCCAGCTCAGTTTTGTGGGTCACCTTAACACTGAAGTAGTTGCAATTGGCAAAATTAGTCAAAATGTGCTAAAAAATAAATAAAATAGCAATGTATTTTAAATAGTTATAGAAACGTAAAAAGCTTCACAGGGACTATAACTGTGCTCACTTAAATAAGTTGTTACTACAGCAGTGTTCTGTAAATTGTCATAATGCTATAGTACATTCCCAAGTGGTTCAATCAAAAGGGTTCAGTATTTTAACTACCTACAAGTTACTGGTATAATAAAATCATTTGTGATTCTGGCCACATACTCAGTTAGGCCCAAACAGACGGATCTTATCCAATTTGGTATGTTCAGTTCGACCAGTTTGACCAGCTATAAAAATCATGATCATTGACCTCTATAGCGAATAGGATTATTATTATTTATTTATTTATTAGGCATCACAGATTCCGTAGTGCCGGATACAGAAGCCAGTAACAAATAGATAAGGTAATACATGTAAGTAGCACAGATGAGTGTGAGTAATGCTTTGGAGACTCACACAAGTTGCAGCAAAAGACGTGACTGGACGTACGAGGGAGTCAGACAGTAGACAGACGTGGGACAATAGGTAGAGAGGACCCTGCCCGCAGGAGCTCACATTCTAGAGGGAGGGCTTGTGAGAGACAGTAGGACCAACTAGGAGAAAATGGAAATGGCAGGCGAGGCAGAGGAGGTGATGGATAGAATGATTATGAGGTGGTAGGATAGGTGAGCTTGAAAAGGAGAGTTTTGAGTGAGCATTTGAAGGACTGAAGGTTGGGGGAGAGTTGAGTGAGATGGGGTCGGGAGTTCCAAAGATTAGGGGCATCACGGGAGAAGTCTTGGAGGTGAGCATGGGAGGAGGTAATAAGAGGTAAATTGAGGTGGAGGTCAGAGGCAGAGCGGAGTGGCCAGGTAGGTATGTACCTTAACAATTGTCCAGACATCGGAGGGCCTATAAATGTGACAAGTGCTGTTTCTTGTCCGACAGTCTTTCTTCCTTCTTTAATACAACGTTATCATGGATGTAGTATGTAATTTTTTCCATATATGCGACATGACAGATACAGTTTTTGACAGCAAACAGGGGTGGGGGATTCACCTGCTCCCAGAGGGATGGGAATGGCTGCGGCCAAAATGTGTGAGACTAGTTTTATGAATTGCCTAGAAAGATCTTATGGGGGATAAGAAAGGAGGAATATCCACGGGTCTTTAGGAATTGGGGCTTCCATCATTGACTTTTCCCAAAATAAAGTTCTCTTGGGCAGGTCCACCAAATGTGGAAGAAAGTTCCTCTGTAGCCGCAGTACCGCCAACTGCTCTGGTCAGCTCTTGGGAACCTTTTGCTTAACGTGTCGGAGGCATAGTAATAATAGTAATATAATTTGTATGCTGTCTCTTTAGTCAGTGTGGATAAGGATGCACTGTATGTGCTCTCCCTGATCTCCTGCCATGTAATCATGTGACGGACCTAGATCTGGTCCAGATTCTATTTCATGTTTACAGTGGTGGTCAGACGTTGCGTCTAGGAGCATGTTATAAATTATGGAAACCCGTACCCTGTCCGAGAAAAGCATAATTTTTCAAACGGGATATGTGGGTGGAAATCACCTTGAGTTGGAAGTAAGTGGGTAAACAGCAACACTGGGAAGTACTCAAACAGCTTTGGGTTCAGCAAGGGGAATTGTCGTTGGAAGCAAATCATGCGTTGTCAGTAAGCTGAGCTATACACTTAATACCTATGCTTGACCATCGCTCAGAGAGACCTTGTCACTGTCCAGGAGGAAGACAAGTGTTATCCTATATTGTTGCGATCGGGAAGATTGCGGTTGAGAGGCCAAATTTGGAAGAGCATATGTCCCAAACCTTCTGTTCAAACTTGACAGTTGACGAAAGAATATAGTTCATGTGCTTGGAGGTTTGGGAAGTCCCCACAGGCAGAAGAGGGAAGTAAGAGCTAAAGTTTTAGTTTCTATGTCTACCCTAGTGCTAAGGGAAGTTAATGTTGCCAGGATTTGTGCTAGATGGGTCGCCCAATAGTAAAGCTTGGTATCTGAAAACCCTCTGTCTTTTGCTAGAAATGATGTCTAAAGAATTGATTGGTTAACTCTTGGGGGCTTGAGGTTCCAGGTACGTTTAGAAAAGGCCTTACGTCTCAGTAAGCACTAAAAGTGGGACAGCTATTGGAAGGGTCTGGATGTAGTGAGATAGATTGGGAAGGATATTCATTTTGATAACTATGATCCTGCCCAGCCACGATATTGTCAGGGGTTTCCAGAAATTAATATATTTTGCTAAAATTCACCTGGTAGAATGTAGCATAAAATGAGCTGAAGAAGATTCCAAGATATTTGACTTTTGTGTGTGTCAGGGCTTCTGATTTTGAAAAGTTTAACTTATATCTTGAGACTTAGTAGCTGGGTGCGAAAAATATCATCCGTGAAAAGAGATTTCTTATAATTGGAGTCCCCCAACTTCTCTCCTTGGACATCTTGGGAAGTTCTTGCCACGGCCACAAGAGGCTCTAACACCAAGAGAGACAGTGGGCAGCCCTTTGTCGTGTGGGCACAACATCTCTGAAGCGGGAATTGCTCTTGTGTGACAGTTTAGGAGTATTCTCTCTTCACTCCAGTGTGTTACCCAGGAAGCAAGTAAGCTCTTATTAACGCTGCAATTTTTTGTTAACATAGTGCAGGGTAGTTACGGTAAAAAAAATGCAATGGTAACATAAGTGAATGGAATCTGATAGTGTTAGATGAGATGTAGGAGAAGTGACGGTATGGCATACCATCGTATATACCCCCATTTCCTCCACTAGGAGTACAGTAAACATTAACACAAGTTCTATGGTGCCTCACAATCTATTACAATTCCACAGATTTGTGTTGCTTTTTTCACATCTTTTCTTCACATCCCTTCTTCCCTTTTTATTTAAATTACTACTTTAAAAAACCTTCGAAAACCATTGTTCCGCTACATGAAATAACTGAGCAATACTTTGCTATCTCAACTGCTGTATTCTTTTACAACTCACTGACTGACGCAAAAGAAAAATACTTCTGTCTGTACTTATCCCTACTACTAATCAATCTGTCCATCCCCTCTAATTGAAGCTTTTATTATATTGGGAAGCCCCAATATCCAGATTATCTTATTTTATGTCAGTTATTTGATAGAGAATGATAACTTGCGTGAAGAAAAGCAAAATCCCCATCTCCCCAAAAAAGATAAATAATCTCTATTGTCTCCCTTATCAAATAATGACAGTCTGCCTCTGAAATGTACTACCCTAGGTAGAAGAAGCTATGTGTGGGGGGAGGGAGCTCTTCATGTAATATGAGCGTGGGCATAGGCGATTTATTTAATGCCAGGGGGCTAATAATTTAATAGTGGGTGGGATATATGAATATATTGGCAGGAAGGGGGTGGAGGTAATTTAATTTAACAGTGTGTCCATGGTAGTGATGGGACTATTATTTTAGTGATGGGATGGTTACAAACCAGTCACAGAAATCTACAGCAGCCATCGCTGTTGTAATTATTGAACAGAGTGAAAAGTAGAGTAGGTATCATCTTAAAGCACTCCCCCTAAACACTCACTCAGAAAAAATAATAACTGTAATTGATGGCTTATGCAAAACGGAGATAACAAGTACCTAGTCAGTGATATTTTTCAAGCAAATCTGTACCCGCTTTATATGCCAACACTAAAAAAAAAAGAATTTTATGAATTAATTTTAATGGGATCCGAAGTTGGAGAGAATTGAAGTTGATAATGTTTTGTTTTGTTCTTTTTCAAATTGTGTTCTGATTCTCACAATTTGAGCCGAATTCAGCTGGGTCATAGCAAACAGAATTTCTGCTGCTTCATGCAATCATGCTACCACCCCTGTCACATACAACCCTGTTCTCCCTAACAAAATTATACACAATGAAAAGTGCCGTCCTCCAACAGAAAACTGATCTCCTGAAATGCTCTGGGCTGCTCTCGACATCCCGATTATCTGTCGAGAAGTTGTTCTATCCTTGCCCGCTTAAAAATAGGATACACACAGACAAACAGAAGGTAAACAATGATAGAAAGGTACTCAGACCCAAGTTACACATCTTTAGAAACCCAAAATAGACCCAGATTTAATAACCTACTCTGGTAAAAGCAAAACATTACAGAACTGAAAAACATGATCTGGTCATGAAGGGTTAAAATCCTCTACTAAATAGTTAAGACTCATAGTGATAATAGCATAATATATCACCTATGGCACTGTTTATTTAGTACATATAAAGCCCCTATATATAGAGGTTACATAAAAACATGGAAACATAGAATTTGACAGCAGATAAGTACTGCTTGGCCCATCTACTCTGCTCATTTTTTCAACTATGTTAACTTCAAACCCTATTTGATCCTTAGTTCTTTGTGTTGGATCTCCTTATGTCTATCCCATCTTTAAATTGCTCTACTGTATTATCCTCTACCACCTCTGATTGGAGGCTATTCCACTTATCCACTACCCATTCTGTGAAGTAATTTTTCCTCACATTTCCTCTGAACCTTCTTCCTCCCAGTGTCAGTGCATGTCCTTGTGTTCTAATACTTCTCTTCCCCCCAGTGTCAGTACATGTCCTCGTGTTCTAATACTTCTCTTCCCCCCAGTGTCAGTGCATGTCCTCGTGTTCTAATACTTCTCTTCCCCCCAGTGTCAGTACATGTCCTCGTGTTCTAATACTTCTCTTCCCCCCAGTGTCAGTGCATGTCCTCGTGTTCTAATACTTCTCTTCCCTCCAGTGTCAGTACATGTCCTCGTGTTCTAATACTTCTCTTCCCCCCAGTGTCAGTACATGTCCTTGTGTTCTAATACTTCTCTTCCCCCCAGTGTCAGTACATGTCCTCGTGTTCTAATACTTCTATTCCCCCCAGTGTCAGTACATGTCCTCGTGTTCTAATACTTCTCTTCCCCCCAGTGTCAGTACATGTCCTCGTGTTCTAATACTTCTCTTCCCCCCAGTGTCAGTGCATGTCCTCGTGTTCTAATACTTCTCTTCCCCCCAGTGTCAGTGCATGTCCTTGTGTTCTAATACTTCTCTTCCCCCCAGTGTCAGTGCATGTCCTCGTGTTCTAATACTTCTCTTCCCCCCAGTGTCAGTACATGTCCTCGTGTTCTAATACTTCTCTTCCCTCCAGTGTCAGTGTATGTCCTCGTGTTCTAATACTTCTCTTCCCCCCAGTGTCAGTACATGTCCTCGTGTTCTAATACTTCTCTTCCCCCCAGTGTCAGTACATGTCCTCGTGTTCTAGTACTTCTCTTCCCCCCAGTGTCAGTACATGTCCTCGTGTTCTAATACTTTTCTTCCCCCCAGTGTCAGTACATGTCCTCGTGTTCTAATACTTCTCTTCCCCCCAGTGTCAGTGCATGTCCTCGTGTTCTAGTACTTCTCTTCCCCCCAGTGTCAGTGCATGTCCTCGTGTTCTAATACTTCTCTTCCCCCCAGTGTCAGTACATGTCCTCGTGTTCTAATACTTCTCTTCCCCCCAGTGTCATTACACGTCCTCGTGTTCTAATACTTTTCTTCCCCCCAGTGTCAGTGCATGTCCTTGTGTTCTAATACTTCTCTTTCCCCCAGTATCAGTGCATGTCCTCGTGTTCTAATACTTCTCTTCCCCCCAGTGTCAGTACATGTCCTCGTGTTCTAGTAATTCTCTTCCTTTGTAGAATGTTTCCCTCCTGTACCTTGTAAAAACTCCTTGATATATTTGAAAGTTTCTATTATGTCCCCCCCGTTCCCTTCTCTGCTCCAAACTATACATATTAAGTTCTTTTAGTCTTTCCAGGTAAGTTTTGTGCTGTAGGCCATGCACCATTTTAGTTGCCCTTCTTTGTACAGTCTCTAATGTATTTATATCCTTCTGGAGATATGGCCTCCAGAACTGAACACAGTATTCTAGATGAGGCCGGACCAATGACCTATACAGTGACATTATTACTTCTTTCTTTCTGCTACCGATTGCTCTCCCTACTTGCAGGAAATCCTGAAGGGGGAGTCTAAAGGACAAGTGTGGGTGCGGGGGAGGACCATATTGACGACAGGTAGGAGATGCAGGATCCGGGTGGTGGCCCTACTCTTGCAGGAGTCAGGGGCGACTCCCCGAAATTTGTGAGTCCCACACATTCGAGGATAATCGGCAAGTATGTTTAAAGAACTACTCTCGAGTTAACTTTTTGTAAGGGTTAAATGTGCAAAATAGACCAAGAAGGCGACCCCACTTTATTGTTATTTACAAATAAGCCCCCTCAATGAGTGTTATTAGAAGGTCAGACCTCTCCTCTCACAATGGTAAACACGTTTGTTTCTTAGCATCAGCTAAAATGTTTTGTTTTTCTTTATTGCCGAGTTTCAGTTTGATGTGAGCGTTTGTGAAATCCTCTAAGTATGCCATTTTTCTCAGGACATATCAAGTGAAGAAAAAAAAAAAAATGAACATGCAAAAAAAAAAAAAAAGCAAAGTCCAGTCCTCTCTCGCAAAGTGTCTGCAGTTTAACATTTCACCTGTGGCTGTACTTATCAAAAAAGAAAGAAAGAAAGAAACGTTCTAACCCTTGAGAGAGTAAGATAATAGTGCCCAAATCTAATGCCAAGTGACAAGAGAAATCAGAAAATATGATTCTCTGCCAGGCAGGCTGGTGAGCTACTACATGTGACACGTTTCAAAAAGAGAACAGTCTTGCCCTGTCTCTTACCATCGCGTCTGAGGGGGTGAACTGCCACATAGGGCATGTGTTGGAGGATGAAGAGGCTCTCCGTGCGGCTGACATCTTGTCCAGTCACATACTGGAGCACGTCACCTCATCCCCCCCGTCAGGAAACCTGGGGCTAATTTTCAGCTCTTTTCTTGCTGTTTTTTACCCTCACTCAATATTTGTTTTGTCTTCTTCTTGTCAGGGAGGGAATGTACATTAAGTGTGCTAAGATTAAGTAACAGGCCTCTCGCTGCTACTCGGTAGGCGCAGCTGTACGTATCGCAAAAAGCAAAAGATTGTGCGTTTCTTGTATGTAAAGCTGTTTATATAAACAAATTACCTCACATATAAAAAGAAAACGCTACTGGGATATTACTTTCCCCCCCAAAAAAATGATCTATGTATTTTGTCATAACTTGGTATTAATACTACATAATATAATACACATATTATACATAAGTGAACTTAATGTATTCCATAAAACAGAAGTGCTCAAACTCGGTCCTCAAAAGCTACCAAAGGTTCATGTTTTCAGTATTTCTTTAATCATGCACAGGTGAGTTCATCTATTTTCCTGGATCGGTCATTGTCCCAACTGTTTCTACAGACAGAAATCCTGAAAACTTGACCTGTTGGTAGCTCTTGAAGATTGGATATGAGCAGCTCTGCTCTAAAATATTTCCATATATTTGGAGAGTGGTGATGTCATGCCTGTAAATTATATTGTTGTATTTGGTGTATGTTAACAGACAGAACAGAGTGCAGGATACGCACATGAATATGTGCACTATAAAGTCACATCAGAACGCATTCCAAAAAACGATCTTATAAAATAAATGGAAAACAGTATAATCATTAAGAAAAATATGATTGATAATAAAAAAACAACCCATAAATCAAAATATTCTTAATGTGTGTGGTAAATACAAGGCGTATTTATGGTATATCCTACTTGCAGGCACATGTTGTGTGCTACCTAGTGGCACATATATGTGTACTTTTTACAACAACTGCTATGCCGTGTCAGCATCACTATCAGTCGGCACTTACACCCGTCCTGTATCTGATGCAAATGATACAGCTGAAACCAAGGGCAAGATTTACCAAACTGCGGCTTTGAAAAAGTGGAGATGTTGCCTATAGCAACCATTCAGATTCTAGTTAACATTTATTTAGTACATTCTACAAAATGACAGCTAGAATCTGATTGGTTGCCATAGGCAACATCTCCACTTTTTCTAACCCGCAGTTTAGTAAATATACCTCCAGGAGTACTTACGATAAACTTGAATCAGCCGCATCTGTGTCAGAAAGCTCTCGAAATGCCCTTTACATGTCCGTCTGCCCCTTCCCACACGTGTTCTGCCCTTCAAGTCATAGGCAGCCGTAAGAGTAATTTGTGTCCAGACATTATTTACATGCAATTGAGTTAATTGCTGCAAGGTTAGCTTCTGAGCATGCGTAGTGCAATTTCCCGGCATGTTAATGGTCTTACCTCCGAAAATGAATCAGGCTCTCTATATCATACTATAGGGCAATGCAATTAAGGATATAATTGTGTATTCACTTTTACACAGGCCTGTAAGTTGCTGGTAGAAGCTTAAGGATATCATTCCCCCCCCTCCCCCCATTGCATGGTTTAAATACCACCTGCTTGAATATTACAGTGATTGTAGATGACAGTAACTCATACTTGCCAACTCTCCCTGAATGTCCGGGAGACTCCCTGAAATAGGGGTGATCTCGCTCACACCCGGAAGAGTCTGGAATTCTACCTGATGCTGAGCCAGTACAAGACGTGGTTGGCTTCGCCATCTGTGGCATGATGACACAGTTCAGAAATTGTGTCCTATGTCCATGTATTGATGCCTATGGAGGTGGCCATTTTCATGGAGACCAAGATTTCATCAAAGACTGACAGGTAAGACAACATGACTTCAGTAATGGAGACAGAAATGTAAAAGACACTTCAGTCTCTAGAGATTCATTAGCTGCTTTTCTTTAAGCATAGTTGCCTATTCTCCCAGAATGTCCGGGAGACTCCCGCATTTCTGGGAGGGCTCCCGGGAGAGCAGGGCAACCTGCCGGTTCTCTTCCCCGCAATAGATAAGTGGGGGGGCGTAATGATGCAAAAATGATGCAATTCGTTAAGCCCCGTCCCCGCACGACCACCTCCCCCAGGTTCACCCTCGAAAAGTTGGCAAGTATGATGTAAGGGCTGCCACAATTATATTATATGAGATTGTATTAATGTGCTCATGAAAGTGAATGTGCAGGTGCATGTCTGTGTATATGTTATTACCAAGTTACAATGAATATTTAGATTTTCATGGTTTACAATCATTATGTATGGGCTACTCGTCTAATGGACTATAGTGTTTAAAATAAATATTTCACCTTATTGCAGTAACTAATACAGATACAGCAATGCATTTTATTTATTATCCTTTGAAAATGACAAGTAGTTAAATTCAGCAATATAAATATTATCTTGTGCTTTTTGATATGGTATAAACGCTTTTGGTTTTAATCTCCTTTTGAACATGAGGATTAACATTAATTGATTCTCCAATACGCTTCCATCAAGTTATCTGACAGCTTCACAACTGATTTGGAAATAATTTAGCGGCCAGTGTTTACTTTTTATTCTTTTCAAATAACGTCATTACAGTGAGAGACTTAAATTTATTATCCCCTAATGCTATCTTTGGGCTCATTTGATGTGTTGTAGCCATTAAAAGCTTGGTCTACTGACTAAAGTTGTCCATGGCCAGCTCGGCTTTGTGATTGGTCCAATGCCTGTATTTCAACGAATCCAATATAAATTCTTCTACTAACATACAAGGCCATCAACAAAATTGCACCGACATACATTTCCTCACTTGTCTCGAAATATCTCCCTACTTGACACCTCCGTTCTGCACAAGATCTGTGTCTCTCTTCCACTCTCATCACATCCTCCCATTCTCGGTTACAGGATTTTTTCCGGGCTGCACCCACTTTGTGGAATTCCCTCCCTCGCACAGTAAGACTTTCCTCTAGTCTCCAAACCTTCAAGCGTTCACTGAAAACCCACCTCTTCAGACAAGGTTATGATATTCCTCAACCATCATCTTAATTTCCCTAGATTACCCTATTACCATCCTCTACACTGCTAACACAAGACAACAACCCTCTGACCAACATTGCTACACACACAGCCCACTCAATACTTTTACCTTTGCAGTCTGGCTGGTCCATTGTGCAATATGATGTAGCACATGTCCTTGTGTTTCTAATTCCCATTGTTCTATAGATTGTAAGCTTTCGAGCAGGGTTCTCTTCCCTCTCTGTCTGTATGTATTACCCAGTATTGTCTTATCAATGTTTGCTCCCAATTGTAAAGCGCTACGGAATTTGGGCAGCATGGTGGCTTAGTGGTTAGCACTTCTGTCTCACAGCACTGGGGTCATGAGTTCAATTCTCGACCATGGCCTTATCTGTGTGGAGTTCTCCCCGTGTTTGTGTGGGTTTCCTCTTGGTGCTCCAGTTTCCTCCCACACTCCAAAAACATACTAGTAGTTTAATTATCTCCTAACAAATTGACCCTAGTCTCTCTGTCTGAGTGTGTATGTTAAAGAATTTAGACTGTAAGTTCCAATGGGGCAGGGACTGATGTGAGTGAGTTCTCTGTACAGTGCGGCGGAATTATTGGCGCGATATAAATAAATGGTGATGATGATGGTGCTAGGCTATAGGGTGAGCATCCTTAGTTAAAGAGCCAGGTGATTGCATTGCCAGGTGCGGTTTCTAATCACCAGAGCCCACCTTTTATTGGGATCAACGTTTGAAGAAGATGGTACCCATCCATGTGGCTTCCACGGCGCTATCCAGCGAAAACAAATGACTCCAAGTAAAATATAAAACCATGCCCTCAAAGAGCCTGGAACCTCATTTTTATTCAACTGTGTTTAGTATAGATGAACACAAAATATCTCAGGGCTCCCATTATTAGGAAAACGGAATAGGATTTGATTTCATCTGGACAGTCCTGAATTTAGGGTGCAGTCCTGCCTGGATCTGTTTGTCCTGCAGGTGGGAATGTTGGGGAAAGAGAGATAGCTAATGGGCATCCCAGTGCTGTACAGGAATTGGCAGCCCTCTGGGGGGGCGTGGCCACCCCCAATATTTACGTGACCCCGCCCCCTGTCCCGCTGTCCAAGACTCGCATGTTGGGAGGTATGATTTTGGCTGGAGTAACTTTGCTCCAGTCATAAAAAAAAACCACACTCATTGCCTCTTTTAGTGGTCAATATTTTTTTAAAAAATATTTAATCTGCTCTTTACAATGTAATTTTTAAAATTCTTCTTTTGAGCCTATCCGCTGAGAGTTGACCCGGCGAAGCAATAAGTTAACTTTTACCGCTCTCGAGCAAGTACTTCCAAGGCACCGATAAATTCTGATGATAGCTGACGCTTTATCGCCGCAATCTTACCGTGCAGGACAATGGGGTTTTTGTCTGCACCAGACATATTATGAATACATATATATACTAAATGACAATTACCTGTACCAGTGGAATATTCTACTATTGCTATTTTTAATCATTTATATTTATTTATTTCACGGGGTGTCCCAGAATAATTGTCAATTATTAAGGAAGAAGTAGTTCTGTTATTGCACTGATTAATCCATAATGCAATAAGTTGTAGGCATTTAACATTTTTAATGTAACATTTTTAAAATAATATCAGAGAGTCCGATTTTTTGTCCTATATAAATTTTTTCCAGGCGCAAAAGTAATAGAAAAATTGAGCCCTCCGACTCGTTTATATTTATACTTCTCATTACAAAATGATCTGAGAAAACCTCAGTACATATTCAGGAAGTATCGTAATGCCGATTAAGTATCTAAACACTAAAAACTGAAAAATGGCGATATGTGAGAATCTTTCTGAAGTATTAAGATAGATGATGTAATGTGACATGATTACAATGAAGGAATAAATTACATTAATCTGTCTAATAAGACTATGGACAGCATACTAACCAGCCACGGAGGGACCCAGGAGTTTCATCTTCCCACTGTTTTAAAATAATTCACTTATTTTCAATATTTTATGACTAATTTTATGCTTTAATATTTTTCATGGGGAAAAAATTTAAAAAAAAGAAAAAACTCTATAATATTATTTTTAAGGATAATAATAATAATAATAATAATAATAATAATAATAATAATAATAAAGATTTAAATATTTTAAATGCCTACAACTTATTGCATTACCAGTTATGGATTAATGAGTGCCTCCAATAATGGAACCCCTTTTTCATCCTCCTTTCTTAACAACAATCAGCCCTATCCTCAGATTTATTAAATAATCAAATTAATAGACCCCTTAATCTGTTATCAAGGCATTAGTCTGATTTCTAATTAGCAGTTAATTTAGAAAAACCTAGCAATTCAACTTGATATCCACCTCCAGATCACTTTAGCTTACTGGTGTGTATGTGACTTTCTGCAGCTTTTACTGAATACTTTCATTTATCCTTCTAGTTTCTATGTGAATTTAGTCATCATTAAGCAGAAGAGTTTATTTTCCTCGCAATGGGGCAGCTCAGCTTTGTGTCGTATCTCCTGGGCATTGCAAATGAACAACCCTGTAGATATAAAGTCATGGCCAAAATGCACATACTTCAGCTAGCAAGATAATGGGCAGCACAGTGGCCTAGTGGTTAGCACTTCTGCCATACAGCGCTGTTTCCTCACACACTCCAAAAACATACTGGTAGGTTACTTGGCTGTTATCAAAATTGACCATAGTCTCTCCCTCTCTGTCCATCTCCCTCTCTGACTGTCTGTCTGTGTGTGAGTGTGTCTATATATATATATATATATATATATATATATACATATATATATATATAAAAGGGAATTTAGACAGTAAGCTCCAATGGGGCAGGGGCTGATGTGAGTGAGTTCTCTGTACAGCGATGCAGAGCTAGTGGTGCTATATAAATAAATGATGATGATGATAAAGCAATGTACTTAGTAAAAATGGCATGGACAAGTCAATTTGTGTGCACATTTGAATCACTGCCGGTGTCCAATAAAAATTGGGATTGCTCCACAAAAACACACAGGAGCCTTCAGTATGTAGTGGGGTGTTTGTGTGTACGTTGAGAGTAATATATTTTAAAAGGGTGGAATTTTTTTTTTTTATTATTGCATTTAATAAGGATTGCTAGCTGGGAACAACAGGCTGCTTTGTCGTGTTGCTGTTCTGCATTGCAGACCATGGAAAGTTTCCATATTTTTGTCTCGTTGGAGCCAAATCCATTCCCCCCACGTGGCAGATCCCACAATAACAAGTGTTCATTTGCAGAAGTGAGCAGGGTATTAAAGGTCCTTCGTCTTCCTTTCCCTTTAATGGCGGATATCCTAATTGTCCGTATGAAACTAGGAGGGCCGGCTGGGGAATGCATTCTGTTGTTTAATGCTCGCCGCTATTTTTAGCAGTGATGATGAAATCTGCTCTCATCTCATTTGCAGAGAGTGCTCTATCATTAAAGTGTCATTGAGAACCGACACCACTTAATTCTACCATCCTCCGCTTTCCTTATTTGCAGGAGGAACCCTTTCAAAATGGAGAGGAATGAGAATTAAATGCATGGGGATATTTTTACACTCTCCTCAGCATTTTATCAATCAGTCGATAAGTGACAATTCTTCATTTTAAAATAAATAAATAAAATCAGACTGTTATGATGCTGCGATTTTTATTCCCCAGTCTCTGTGCTTCCGGTCTGAGGTTGTCTAATTGCATATTGTGTTAAATGATCTGTGTGTCTGTGGTTAAATATTCAGAATATACTTGTGACATGTACAGCGGCTCCCACTTTCCATCCGTCCCCTTGAGACTGCAGAGGAACATTGATCTGCAGAATAAATAAATATAAAAAAAAAAAAACACAAAGATTTTCTCAGTTATTAATTGCATAATTGCTTTTCCACATAGGGTAATTTGAGCTCCTGGGAGTTTTGAGAGTCACTTACTTGGGACAAACAGAATATTTTAACCCAATTCATCCCAGCGACTTTTTTTTTTTTCTAATTGCCATTAGGAACGTAGAATTCCAGAGCTCTGGGACATCACCTTTGGTTTCAAAGCGTTTAGTCGATTAGGGAATAGTGAGTACAGGCATTTACTTTCATTATAGATTTTCCCTCTTTCCTCTCGGAGCATTTGTCAATTACTTTCAATTTAGAATCCATTTCTAAAAACATCAGAATGACAGGTGACAATGAAGAACGCGAAAAAGCATTGAGATAAGTGGAGACACAAGTAGAGAAATTGCATTGTCTGCATTTAATTACAGCTGCGCTATACATTAATTGATGAATCCGGAGTGTAATTCAAACGGAAAAAAAAAAAAAAAGCTTTATAGCAGACGTAAATAGAAAAAAAGGAAATTAACTGATATTGAAACCTATTGAAAGCATAAATTGACATTAACATCTGGGCTAATAAAAGTCAGTTTTGAGCTTATTCATCACTTTAAACTCTAATTATTGAGATAACTGTATCATTAAATAAATATGATAATGCTCTTAGGAAAAGGCTCCTGTTTGATGCAATATATATAATAATAAAATGACACAAAAGTAACTTTTTATTGAAAAATCTATAATAACAGTTACGGCATGGTGAGCTATCATTGAAAAAACAGTGAAAGAGAGAAAGTGTTATGTTTGTATTTATTCATTTGCGTCATTTGTCTTCACAAACTCCATATTATGTTGCAAAAAATCATAATAAAAGTTTGTCGTGTATTGACTGCATCAAATAAATATTTTCTTCATGAAATATCCATTCTAAAACGTTAACATCTGGACTAATAAAAGGCGGCGTTGAGCTTGTTCATCATTTTAAGGACTAATTTGGGAGACAATTATATCATTAAACAAATATGTTAATGCTCTTCAGCAAAATATCCTCTTTGATGTAGTAGGTAATAATACAATGATACAAAGTATTTGGCTTTATCTAAACATCTATAAACACAGTCCTGGTAATGTGAGTTTATATCTTGCTGAAAACCAGAGGAAAAGACATTAACACTACAAGAAAATGTAGGCGCACTGTGTAAATCTAATAAGGTGGTAGAGGGCAATACAGTAGAGCATTTTAAACATGCTTGGGATAGACCTAAGGATATCCTTGCAAACCTCTAAGGATCAAATAGGGTTTGAAGTTACCATAGGTTGAAAAATGGGCAGACTAGATGGGCCAAGCGGTCCTTATCTGGCTCCAGTGATCTGGTGTGCAAATTGTGTTGGCAGTCACAATTGGTTCATCATCATCATCACCATTTATTTATATAGCGCCACTGATTCCGCAGCGCTGTACAGAGAACTCATTCACATAAGTCCCTGCCCCATTGGAGCTTACAGTCTAAATTACCTAACATACACTCACAGACAGACAGAGAAAGAGAGACTAGGGTCAATTTTGATAGCAGCCAATTAACCTACCAGTATGGTTTTTGGAGTTAGGGAGGAAACCGGAGCACCCAGAAGAAACCTGCGCAAACACAGGGAGAACAGTTCCTCTTGCAAATTATTGTCCCACAGTCAGTTGCTTATAATTTGCAACGTGCATCTTCTCCTTAGATATTCCTCTCTGTATTGAAGGATCAAATTCAATAACAGCAACCCGAACACCTAAGGCTTTTTCTTGGGAAGACATGACTGCACGAGGAGAGTCCATTTGCAGTTGTAAGTTGACTGTAGGACTTGGGAAGAAGGATGTGGACGAGGATAATGTTGCTGGTGCGGCCAGCAGGTATCTATCATCATCGTTTGTTTATAAGGCGCCACAGAATCCGCAGCTCTCTACCATGAACAAAATGTAAACATAATAAAATGCAAACTTGCAAAAAGCAAGAGAAAAAGTAGCATCAGTATAAATCAATACAAGATGAGACAATAGGAAAAGAAACTGCATTAGAAGACAAAACTAGAACAAAGGAAACCCATTCAAAGAGGACAAGGAGGCAGGAGGTGGGAGGGAGGTCATGCTGGAGAGATCTAACATTCAATAGGGGGGGAAGCAAACGGAGATTATGGGGTGGAAAGGGTAGTTGTAGTGAGAGTATGGATAGGGGGGTTGTTTAGGATATGGTGGGGTTACACAATAAAAGTAGAGGGAAAAACTGTGAGGGGCAGGTGGAGCGTGAGGAGGGATCTGTCTAAGGATGGGGTAGGGTAGGTCAGCTTGGTGTTTCCCACTTGTGAAACTCCCCTGGTGATTTCTTGCTACTGTCCCTTGCTGATGTGATTAAAAGGGCCACGCCACATCCATGCCTGTATCTTAACTCCTTGCAACTCTGGTTGCTGGGAAATTTAGTTTCCCCAGATGCTAATAGCAGGGAACCATGTCAGGACCCCAGGGGCTGCCCAGGGATATGCCTGTCTAGTGCCTGGAAAACCCCCGCCAAGCCTGGTGCACTGTATAATTGAGGTGGCTGAACCCTGCCTTCACTTCACACGGCTCTGCTTGAAAAGGGAGAGCTGCGTGCACGCAGCATTTCCAATGTATATTTTGGGGATAGGAAGAGTTGGAGAGCAGCCAAGCACTGTCTAGTATTATAGCTACGCCCCTATGCATGCTGGTCACACCCACTGGCGGTGTGGTGGGGAAACCCCCCTCTACAAATCCTACAAAACAAAGAAACTCTATCTAGTAAAATGAATAATGAAGATTGAGGTGACTGAACAACCCTTCATAACAAAGAAAATTTAAGAGCACCATGAGGAGGTTTCCAAATATTTGAGTTTCTATAACTCTAAGAGAGATAATTCAGAAAGAACTATGGATAAAACATATGTAACAGCCCGTGGTCACAAACCCATCGGAGTGGTTGAGTTTAATTGGTTGCAGAGCAAAGGAAATAAAATAATATTCTGAGAATCTTCATTCAATCAGGAGATCGAAATCAGGTTATAATGACTGTGTTAGGTCAGGGCTAGGACGTGGAGCTTCTGTGCTTCTGACTGGTACCAGCTCCTCTGGGCCATAGAGTCTAATGGCCTCCTCTGGGCCCCCTTGTTCTCACCAGGGACCCCAGAATAGAGCCGTGGACTCTGCTGCCAGGAAGCCACAGGTTGTGACCTGAAATGAGTGTCACCAGGAGGCTGCTATCATCAATCTAATGTGAGGGAATCAACTCGAGAGGGAATCAAGATTCTAAGAGCAAGTCAAAGATTAGGGGCAGACAGTACAGAAGCAAAGTCAAAGCTGGTTAAAATCAATTTTCTGGAAAAGAGGCTCTTATTTATTTATATTTGTTAACTATTTATTTTGAAAAATAGCAATGATGTACAGATAAGAATCAACAATTAGTACACTGCCGGAATAGAAACAAAAACAGAGGACAATACAGATCATGGGCAAATATCAATGTAGCAGAAAATATTTGAGTAGCAAATATCAAAGACATCAACAGATTGTCATTGAACAAACAGGTAAGTATACAATTGTTATCCAGATTACTCAAGAAACTAACATTTTGTTAAATATACTTAGTTGCTAGCATATGAATTGCAATCAGTCTAACCTTCATAGACGTATCCACAACTTATCACAGTGATTTTATTTTATTTTTATATTCCTCATACTCCATCTTACACCAAAAGCTCCCCATGCACACATCCCATCCAGGGGCAAACTCAGGATTTGTAGAGGGAGGTTTCCACACCACGCCGCCAGTGGGCTTGACCAGCATACATGGGGGCGTGGCTATAATTTTAGACAGTGCTTGGCTGTTCTCCAACTCTTCCTATCCCCATAATATACATGGGCAATGCTGCGTGCACTACTGTTAGGTGCATGCAGCTCTCCCTTTTCAAGCAGAGCCGTGTGAAGCTGGGGCAGGGTCCAGACACCTCAATTATACAGTGCCCCAGCCTTGGAAGGGGGTTTCCAGGCATTAGGAACCCTCCCTCGCTTTGCCTATGCCATCATCAGACACATCATTCTTCTTTTGGCTGATACAACACTCCTGAAACAAACAAACAACTTTCCAAGCCATAAAATTCACACTAGTTAACACACAACCCACCCAAACACCTCCTTATCTGATACATAAACATCATAGTTCCAAAACAAAAGCACAATTCTCTCTCTCCCTCTACAGTCTAGGACATTCATTTGATCACATTAAAACTATTTTATTTTGTACCACTACCACTCCGTGAATATTCGTCCAGACAACATCTCCTTTGACATCACTTCCTTTCCAGTTTTCCACCTTACCATACTTATATTGCTATAGTGCTTATATTATACCTAACATGCAACACTAAATTACTTTAATTTTCTCCTTAATGCCACCATTTGTACGTCATTCAGATCGTGATTTCTAATAAAACCATACTACTTCAAGCCGCTAAAATTTATTGGTCCTTTCAAATTGTTTTTTTTACACCATTTCAACTTGCATAACATTAACCCAGGCATACATTATTAACATACCTTCAAAATCATCGCTTTCCCCCCGCAAAAGACAATTCATCACTCCTACAAAAATATCCACTCACTAGTTTCTTACCTGATTCTTCCATTATTTTTTTTTATTAGTCTTGAAAGGTGGAAGGAAATTGGAGCACCTGGAGGAATCCCAAGAAAACGTAGGGAGAACATACAAACTCCACACTGGTAGGGCCCTGGTCAGAATTGTACACAATGCTAACCACTGTATCACCTCAAATATTGCAACCAAAACGTTTTTCCCAACCTCAGCACATCTAACTTCATTAACCTACCCAACACTATCCCCAAAACTTTTCAATCTGTTTTTTTCCCCTGATTTACTTTAAAAGCAGATGCTCTACAAAATATTTCAATAAATAATTTGGACCTATCCAGCATTTATTTTTACATACTACTCCAACATTATCCATAAACCCCACACTTTCACATATCTTATGACACTTCCAGGTTCCAACATTCAGAGCCATAGCTAGAAATTATAGCGCCTGGGGATAGAGGGGAAATTGACACCCCGTAGCTCTCAACTGTAATCCAATTAACTGTAGTATACATGTTTCTGGACCCCCCATTTAGCTTTGCATCCTGGGTGTTTGCCCCTTTTGCACAACCCTAGTTATGGCTCTGCCAACATTTCTCCAACCACTGTATCCCGTCTTAAAATGTGTAACACCAGCTATCACACAAACACAATCAAAGGACAGCCCTGCCTCATTCCTAATTCAACTTTCATCCTTTTGATCTAATTCCCATTCACCAAATCCTCTCCCATCTGAGTTTCCATGTTCTTCAGGTCTCAGATCTTCTTCTGGATCTCAGATCTTTCTTTTCTCTCCAAACATGTAACACACTTTAGTACTTGGAAGTCTCCCTGCCTCCCATGTTCTGGCCTTTTACAGTTTCTACAACATCTTAGTTTTGGGCAGTCTTCATTTCCATATTCATATTAAGCCCTGCAAAAAGTTGGCTGCCCAAAAAAAAAACCTAAATTCTGCAACTGACAAATTTGCTGTGGGTGCTGTCAAAGTTATTTTTGGATGAAGCCAATATATTAATAGGAAATATACTTTAACAGTGTATTACTCTCCTAATTACATTCTGTTACTGTGCTAGTTAAAGCCAAGATAGAATTTCTTGGCTAGGGTAGCCATAAAGAGACAAACCACTACAGACCCAGCCGCTTAGACCTGAGAGGATAGGTCATGAGGGACAAAGTGAAAGTAGGTAGAATCTAGGGGGTTGAAGCCAAAGTTGATGGATTGGAGAATGTAGAATCGTGAGGGATGAAGCTGAAGTCGATGGGTTGTAGAATGTAGAATCGTGAGGGATGAAACTGAAGTCGATGGGTTGTAGAATGTAGAATGTGAGTGATGAAGCTGAAGTCGATGGGTTGTAGAATGTTGAATTGTGAGCGATGAAGCTGAAGTCGATGGGTTGTAGAATGTAGAAATGTGAGGGATGAAGCTGAAGTCGATGGGTCGTAGAATGTTGAATTGCGAGGGATGAAGCTGAAGTTGATAAACAGTTAAACCAAACAAGACATTGAAATTCCAACTTTGCTCATGCAAAGATTGATAGGAGTGAGGAGCTTAGAAAGACTGCATACAGGTGAGGTCACTTAGTCCTAATTGACCTCTAGCAAAGTGCTGATCGCAGTAAGTAAAAATGAATGTGCATTGTCAGGGATGATGGTGCACTGCCACCTGTTGCCTGTAGCTGAGATTGCGGCAGATCCTTAACGAACTTTAAGTTAATTGATACAATTTATCAATGAACTACATTCGATCAATGTAGTTCGTTTCGGGCATATATCCTACTTGGTGTGTAACCATTACTAACCAATGCAAAGTATTTTTCAGTTTATAATACACTGTGATGTCTTGTACACAGTTTGGTGCAGTATTCCTCCCGGCCTGTTGCTGTAATGAAACAGATTGTCTTGTAGTTCTCTCCATCTTCTAGCTTCTGCATTTTAGAGAAAACAACAGAGACTTCCTCCCCAATACTGAACTTTCTGACCATAGCACTTAGCATAAAAATGTCATCACAATCTCTCGTCATCTTGCAGTGGTTGCAGAAATGGCCCGAGCTCTCCGCACCTTTCTCTTCCTAAAGTCGCCTACTTTACCTTCAAATCTGATGAAGTGTCAAAGTCATTTACCAGTAATGAGTTCTGCTGCAAATTTTATTTTGCTTGGAATTTAATTAATGGCCCAAAGACTTTCCATTGTGATTTGAGCAAATGAATAATAAATCAAGAAAGGAGATTTGTCAGGGATGGAACATCTGTTTCTTACAAGCGTTACAACATGACTACAGCTTGGCTGTGCATTACCAAGACAAAGACAGTAGGAGTCCTTTCCTATGCTGCGCTCTTCATTTATTGCTCCAGTGAAGGTGAACGTAGAGCCCTGTAATGGGCCTCTGGTGTTAATAAAGCTTTGTGCTCCCTCGTTTCTCCTGTAGCCTCTTCCTTTTGGGCGCCCCTGTCCTTAGTACATGGTTTGTTGGTCAGCATCAGGAATAGTGCAGTGTCAGGGCTTTATCGGATGATTAATATCAGAAAGACAAATGCATAACAAGAAACACTATGAAATTACCATCATATTAGCATGAACTGTCATGCCTTTTATGTGTTTATAAAAAGGAGATGACAGGAGATTGGAAATGTGATAATAATTGGTGCTAAATGCTTTGACTTTACATATATAAGAGATGGAAGGAAGGAGAGAAAAAAGGGAAGAGAGAGGGAGAGAGAGAGAGAAGGGAGGAAAGAAAGAGATAGAGAGGGAGAGAGAGAAGGAAAGAAAGAGAGAGAGAGGGAGAGAGAGAGTGAGAGAGAAGGAAGGAGAGAGAGAGAGAAGGGAGGAAAGAAAGAGAGAGAGGGAGATAGAGAAGGAAAGACAGAGAGAGAGAGAGAGAGAGGGGGGAGGGGGAGGGAGAGAGAGGGAAGGATAGAAAGAGAGAGAGAAGGAAGGAAAGAGAGAGAGAGGCAGAGAGAGAGAAGGAAAAAAAGAGAGAGAGAAAGAGAAGGAAGGAAAGAAGGAGAGAGAGGGAGACAGAGAGAGAGAAGGAAGGAAAGAAAGAGAGAGAGAAGGAAGGAAAGAAAGAAAGAGGGAGAGAGAGAGGGAGAGAGAGGGAGACAGAGAAAGAGAAGGAAGGAAAGAAGGAGAGAGAGTGAGACAGAGAGAGAGAAGGAAGGAAAGAAAGAGAGAGAGAGGGAGAAAGAGAGAGAGAGAGAGAGAGAGAGAAGGAAGGAAGGAGAGAGAGAGAGAGAGAGAGAGAGAGAGAGAGAGAGAGAAGGAAGGAAAGAAAGAAAGAGAGAGAGATAAAGAAGGGAAGAAAGTGAGTGAGAGAGATAAAGAAAGAGACACAGAGAAAGAGAAATAAAGTTCCCTAACAATGCAAATTGTATCACTTATATCCTTTTTTTTTATCAATATCCCTAATTATACATAGACATGTTTTTATTTATTAAAAATAATAGATTCCCCCATAACATAAGTGAGGGAGAGAGAGAAAGAGAGAGAGAAATAAAGAGAGAGAGAAAGAAAGAAAGGAAAGAAAGAAAAGGAGATGGGGAGAGACAGTGAGGGAGAGAGAGAAAGAGTAAAAGAGAAATAAAGAGAGAGACAAAGACAAAGAAGGTGTGAGAGAGAAAGAAAGAAAAAAAAAGAAAGAAAGAGAGACAGAGAGATAGATAGAGACAGAGAGGGAGAAAGAGAGACAGAGAGAAAGAGAGAGAAAAAGAGAACTAAATAGAGGGAAAAAGACAAAGAAAGAGTGAGATAGAAAGAGAGAGAGAAAGATAGACGGGGGAGAGAGAGACAGTGAGGGAGAGAAAGAGAGGGAAAGAGAAAAATAGAAATAAAGAGAGATACAATGACAAAGAAAATGAGAGAGAGAGAGAGAGAAAGAAAGAAAGAAAGAAAGAAAGAAAGAAAGAAAGAAAGAAAGAAAGATAGATAAAGAGAAGGAAAAAGGGAGAGACAGTGTGGGAGAGAGAGAAAGCGAAATAAAGAGAGACAAAGGCAAAGAAAATGTGAGAGAGAAAGAGAGAAAACGAAAGAAAGAGAGGGAGAAAGATATAGATAAAGAGAGACAGAGAGGGAGAAATAGAACTAAATAGAGAGAAAGAGGCAAAGAAAGAGTGAGATAGAAAGAGAGAAAAAGAAAGAGAGAGAGCAAGATAGATAAAGAGAGACAGAGAGGGAGAAAGACAGACAGAGAGAAAGAGAGAGAGAAAAAGAAAACTAATTAGAGAGCAAGAGGCAAAGAAAGAGTGAGATAGAATGAGAGAGAGAGAAAGAAAGACGGGGAGAGAGAGAGAGAGAGAAAGAGAAAAATAGTAATAAAGAGAGAGACAATGACAAAGATAGAGTGAGAGAGAAAAAAAAAGAAAGAAAGAAAGAAAGAAAAAGAGAAATAGAGAGAGAGAGAGACAGTGATGAAGAGAAAGAGAAATAAATAGAAAGGCAAAAGACGTACAAATATCATGTATGACATAGAAATAGCCCTGATTCCACTTACTTGTGACTTTATCAAAATATAAATGTGCTGACCATTATTTTAGGAGTAAAAAGGAAACTCTCTAAATAGTTATGTCCATAAGTGACAGAACACAAACCCTCACAACGGGTACATGTAAAACCACGGAATGGGTGCAAGGACCAGCGTACGCACCTGTGGGCACGTTGGCGCAGGTATAATATTGATGCTCCTTCCACACATAAATACTAACATATACGGTTAAACGACAACACCAGGGAAGATTGGCAATGCAGCGCGTGAGCCGCTATATACAGGAAGACCAGCATAATGCACTATGAATATTCACATGTTAAAAACAGGCTGTACATGATTTTATTTCCCTTTTTATTGCTGGAACACATTTAGCTCCTATACACAGAGGAGCCTTAAGTGCCCACAAGGTAGGTATAAATCGCCTTACGAAAATTGGCACTGCAGGGCTTGCAACGGCCCCTGTGTAATGTTTGTAATGTATGCAGAGCATAAATTGGGACTCAAGCGATGCAGAAAGGCCCAGGAATTCTCCTGTAACCATTTTCTCTGTACATCTCGTTTTAATGTAGAACAATGCTCTATTTAAACATATGAATGTGTTTTCCCAGGGTTTGGTGGATGTGCCTTTATGTTTCTTTCCAGCTGTTTTCCCCGCTGAATTATTAATTTGCTCATGTGGTATTAGGAAAGCAGAATTTTTACAACGTGTAGATGAGCGAGGAGCTGCTCACTTCTAAAAATCATGGAGAGTAAAATATCGTTAACTGTACAATTATAGACCATCGTATAGACACAGTTCCAGTTTTTAAAAGTAACTTTAAAATCTTCTTCCCCATACTAGAAGAATTGGGGCCTTTGTACTGGGATCCTTTTTTCCTGCACCAAGTTGGCTGCTGATGAAATTGGACCCCAGGAAGCTGGAACAGAGGAGTTTCATGTCGAAAGCCCCCTCCGTTGTGTTGTGCCATCATTTCAGTCACTGGTGTCGTAACGAAGATCCCAACTCATAGTTACCCTTTGCAAACTTCTTAAAAGGATCGGGATCTAGCTAGAACCAAAGATGTTTGATGTAAGGATTTGTCAGTCGGACTTTGTCCTGTGCACATGAAACATCCGTTCTGTCAACTTATTGAAGGACACTGCGTGGGGCCAAAATATGTTGCAGGCAAACGCACATATTTATTTTACTTTATTACCATTCCTTTTAAAATTTCAGATATTCTTTTTTAGCCCTTAAAATATTAATTTAAGAGTCGTTGCCTTAAATTATAATAATATGAGGACATCAGGACTGTCTAGAGCAGTGTTTCTCAAACCCAGTCCTCAGGACCCCTAACAGTGCATGTTTTCCAGACGACAAGGGAAATAATTATACCACCTGTGGATCTGTTACAATGTATCAGTCAGTAATGGCTACACCTGTGCTAAAGCAAGGAGATATGGAAAACCTGCACTGTTAGGGGTCCTGAGGACCAGGTTTAAGAAACACTAATCTATAGTACATGTGTTGCTATCGGACAAGTGGATGTTGTGCATTATATAGATCGAAACGCATCTAAAAATTCACTTATCCATATAAAGTGTGCAAAAAACATCCAATTGAACTAGAACAGGCTGAGGCCCAATCTCCGTTATTTCCGAGGAAGTCTGTTTGTGGGTTAACAAATGCTTTGCAGCCTCCCTGCAACAGGGAACATCCTATGATATGTGTTGTTTCTACAACCCTTTGTCCCATTTTAAAAATCTCTTGTCCCACAAAATAAAATCCCGTCTTGCACATGGGTGTATTGCAAGATACCCTTTCATATTTAGATCACTTTCTATGAGACTTCCCTTGGGAGGTACACATGGATCAGGGAAATGCAAGATCAAAATTAAGAAAAACACTGTACTAGTTGTAGCCCCTGTGCCGTTGGGTACCTCAGTGAACCTCATGTTTTGGGGTGGTCCCACGGTGAGGGTAATCTCACCTCTTTTTCAATTTCTCAATGTAGGGCCTAAACTCTATTCTCTCTTCAGTGTTTTGATCTTAATAAGGTCCACCAGTGGTTGACTTGAGAAACCTCTGCCGGACTCTCTGCAAATGTCTTGTGACAACTTAATCACGCACACAGGGGCAAACGCAGGATTTGTAGAGGGGGGGTTTCCACACCACGCCACCAGTGGGCGTGACCAGCATGCATGGGGGCGTGGCTATAATATTAGACAGTGCTTGGCTGCTCTCCAACTCTTCCTATCCCCATAATATACATGGGCAATGCTGCGTGGACTACTGTTAGGTGCACGCAGCTCTCCCTTTACAAGCAGAGCCGTGTGAAGCGGGGCAGGGTCCAGCCACCTCAATTATACAGAGTCCCAGGCTTGGATGGGGGTTTCCAGGGGTTTCCAGGTTTGCCTATGACACACCAGGGAAAAAGGGTATAAGCCACTTGGCACATTTAATAAAATGATGTGTGAATTAAAGGCCTATAACCTGATAAGTAGTGGGTAATGTATAACAAGTTTAATCTCTGAGTATTGTGGTAAAGATGAATGTTACCGCAAGATAAAAAGCATACAATAACAGCGATGCAACAATCCTCTGATTAAAGATTAACTGAGCAATGGCTTTGGAAATGACATATGAGGGAGACAATCAATGATGACAATATTTCATAGCAATAATTTAATAAAAGGAGAGTAGCGACAGTTGTGAATTAGCAGGTCCACAATGATTATGCCTCTAAATGACAGTCTGTCCTTAGCAGGAATAAACTCTAAGCTTGTATATCAATACCACGTCAAAGATACACTCTTTGCTAAGATCACAGTCTAAAGTGGGCTTGAAGGAGATGTCACTCTTAGATACAACTCTCACTCTGAAGAAGGTAATTATAATGGGGGTTGAAGTTCCAATAATGTCTAGTAGGAAGAAGAAGATAATGTTGTGGGTAGGAGGGTAAGTGTAATGCATAAGGACGGAGTTTTCTCTTGGTCGATAAACACAGGTAAATGGTAGGAATGAAGGAAGGGTTACTGCCGACTCTCGGAGGCAATTCATGGCCAAACCTCTGGCTCACATGGGCAGTAGTACTAGCAAAAAGCCCAATTTTTGGTACTGTGCAACATGTTATGGGTTGTTCATACTTGAAGAAGACACTGACCAATTTTGGAAACCTACAAGGATCAAATAAGGGATCAAAGGCCTGGATGGTTTTCCGGTGACTCTGCTGCATGGACCTCTGCTGTAGAACTTTTACCCATTGTTCCTCTGAGTTGGACCTGGATTTTCTGGACATTTTCTCTAGTAGTACAACAACCAGTGCTCTTTTTGATATATAACTCTGCCAACAAATCATAGATGTGTAATAAACTGCTGCTTCCACTGCTGGACCTCCAGTAAAGAATCAAGTAATACAAAGAAATAAAACAGAGCACTGAAAATTAACTATGGTTAACATAAAAATACTCTAATTAATTTTCTAAAACATATACTAATCAAGGTACTAAACATTGAACAACAGAGCACATTCTATAGTCCAGATAAAGAGCCTTCCAGGGAAAAATTTAGTAGTCCATTAGCTGGTAAGCCGAAACACGATGTCCCAGTGCACATTCAGCTCTTATCGTCCACTGGACATCTATACTTAGGCATGTTAAAGAGACAGCCAGCTAGTTCATATCAACCTATCCCACATTTTCTTTAGCTTTCTCTAGTAACCCGGCGGCTTCTCCTGATAGATTAGCAGCTTTTTTTGGCAAGAATGGCAGACTTCTCTGTAAGGTTGGCAGCTCATTTGGTCAAACATGCAGCTTTCTCTATGAAACTTGCAACTCTGCCTAAGTGATTGGTTGCCCTTCTCATCTCCTACAGCAATCAGTCCTACTTCTTGCTGAAGAACTAGCAAAATACAGAAGAGCGCTGGTTATGATGAAAAAAAGTAACTCTTATATTTTTTAAAAAGCAATTAATAAAGCAATTAATAAAATATATGTACAGATCACATACAAAGTGACATATTAACATATACAAGCTAGTTTTGGCAAAGTAAAGTGTAATTGTAAACAGATCCAGACTCCTCTTAAAGATGATATTTAATCAGATTCCAATTGATTAATTGCTCCCATAGGCGCACACATGGAATAACAGATTTTTAAAATATGATCCGATAGTTCAGTAGCAGTTCCTTTTATATAACCAAGCCAATATGGTACTCTAATTTGTTATGTGGTTAGATTACATTGTCCAGAAACAAATCCATATAAAGAATCCAGTAATTCATGGAGTGTCCACAAATTTGTTCAAGTAATGCTTTAAACGGAAATCCACTGCTCACATCGTAGGTGAAAAAGTCCCGCCATTAAGAAATTACGACAGGATCCCTCAATTAGGCAACAGTTTGATGCCAGAAAAAATGGTACTGTCAACAAATGTACTCAATATCGTACCTTAGTTCCGATTGAGCGCTACAGACTCTGTGCCATTTAAAAGGAGATCCAATTGCCAGAAAAAGTCCACTTTCCTGTTAGTAATTGAGAAGCTGGGAAGTTCAATTCGTTTGCCACTAGCATTACCTGCCACGTTTCGCCACCTCTAAAAGGGGAGGTTTCATCAGAGGTTTCTACTTCAAGCCCTTCGCATCTGGCAGGCTCTGGTGAAACTTCCTCTGGTGGCTCCTCCTTCCTTGTTATTCAACTCCCAGAATACAGCACTCGTAGATAGGTGAGGGATTGGGAAGCTATGATTCAGCCCATGTATGGTGCAGTGCAAAGTTGAAAGTATATTCACACACGCTATGGACATGGACCTGTTCTGAAGTCCAGTTCTGAGGGGGTAGATGAAGTTGAGCTCAAAGGATTTGCTAGGTCCCCAATGGTTCCTCTTACTTGGCCAAAGAGGTCTGGGTCCCCTCTGGATACCTAGAACAGATTTGGATTGCCTCTGAGCATCTTGACCCAAACTGGAACACCTAGACCAGATCTAGGGGTAAATGTATCAAGCTGAGAGTTTTCCGGCGGGTTTGAAAAACCAATCAGGTTCCAGCTATCATTTATTTAGTACATTCTACAAAATGATTGCTAGAATCTGATTGGTTGCTATAGGCAACATCTCCACTTTTCAAACACGCCGGAAAACTCTCAGCTTGATACATTTATCCCCTAGACTCCATTCTGGACATACTGGGCCTGATTCATTAAGGAAAGTAAGGCAAAAAAAAAATTCCTGGACAAACCATTTTACAATGCAAGGGGTGCAAATTAGTTTATTATTTTGCACATAAGTTAAATACTGTCTGTTTCTTCATTTAGCACACAAATACTTGATAGCTTTATTTTTCCACTGAAATTTAAAGTTGATCTAGAACATTCCCTATCCCAACTATAAATCAGTCCCCACATTTTAAATTTAGCTCCAATACTTTACTTTCCTTAATGAATCAGGCCCACTGTCTCTATTTGGATAATATTCCCTGTCTTTCTGAGAGCTTTCTCTCTTAAACTAGCAGCTTACTCTCTGAAACTTGCAGCTCTCTCTCTAAAACTAGCATCTCTCTCTGTCTCTATGGCAGCTTTCTCTCAGGTAGCTCTCTCTCTCTCTTTTGCAGCCCTTTCTCTGGCAGTCAACTCTGATAATGGAAACTCTCCCTTTGGCAACACTTTCTGACAAATCTCTCCTTGGCTCCCCTCTTTATGGCAGGCAGCACCTCTATAGTGACAGCTCTCCCTCTGGCAGCTTTCTATGTTTGTGTCTTTCTCTACAATCGCTCCCTCCTCTGTACTTATTCTTCTTGTTCACTTTCAGACTAATTTTTTTCTTGTGTGTTGCCTTGTTTTTCCTTAGCATCTCTTACCGAGCTCGCTGCAGTCCCAGCATAAGCGCGCCTCCTATCTCCGCCGCACATCTACGGGCTCTCATGTCATTTCCTTCTGTGGTCCTCAGGCAGTCTACAAGATCTGATGTAGTCTTCAGAACCAGGGGCCACATTGCTCTGTCACGCAGACAGTGGTTCATCCCCTCTCTCTGTACACCTGGGGAATGGCGTCCCTATGACCATATAGGGCAGCAAAGTGGCCTAGTGGCTAGCACTTCTGCCTCACAGCACTGGGGTCATGAGTTCAATTCCCAGCCATGGCCTTATCTGTGTGGAGTTTGTATGTTCTTCCCGTGTTTGCATGGGTTTCCTCCCACACTCCAAAGACATACTGGCAGGTTAATTGGCTGCTATCAAAAATTTACCCTAGTCTCTCCCTCTGTGTCTGTGTGTCTGTGTGTCTGTGTGAGTGTGTGTCTATATTAGGGAATTTAGACTGTAAGCCCCAATGGGGCAGGGACTGATGGGAATGAGTTCTCTGTACAGCACTGCGGAATTAGTGGTGAAATATAAAATAAATGATGATGATGATGATGACCAGTCCAGTTATTGCATTAGTAAAAGTTGTATGAATAAAACAATACATTAAAGTTGCCTGAATGTGGAAATCCCTTTAAAGACAGGTATACCTAAACTATTTATGTAATGTGAAAAGCCTTTATTAAAATACAAGTAAGCATATATATTTTCACTTGGATAGAATTTACCTGTTTTATAAGTATTTTGGCAACTTTAATGAATACTTTCCCCAAATGAATTTTATTCCCATGTGCCATAAAAATCCAGAGCCCCATAGGTTCTGCTATATCGTTCCTTGCACTTTGTGAAATATTCCAATTTAACAGCTTTGCCGGAGAACAAGAATTTGTTCCAGTTCCTGGTTTAAATGTTTATGCTAATTGCTATTTATTGGCCCAGATGCAAATCATAGGCTGGCCAAAGTGAAATTTTATGACGATCAAACTCCCCCTTTTGAGCAAATTGAAAAAGTGAAACAAGCAGGGGGTGAAATGAGCCGGAGATAGTCTTAATGGCCGTCTTTTAATAGGGAAGATGAAATTAAGACTGATTTACGTGGCCAACTCCCCCTGTTTTCTCTTATCAGCTCATTTGGCAGGAAAAATGGAAAAGTAATTGTTCTTCTTTCAGTGTAAGCTTCAAACCATTATTTATTGGGTGAAATTAATCGCTGTTTATACTTTGCTCACATAGAATCTGCTCTATCAGCATTATGAACCCCCGTAGAGCACAAACAGTCCCGTGCAAATTAGACGACAGCCGCCAAAGATGCTGATGAGGCGTGCCTTAATTTTCTGGGCTGTGGGAGTTAATGAAGACTCCTTTCAAAGGTGGACATATTTGTATTTCTACAACATTAATAACTTAGGCCCACTGCTTTTCATCTTTCGTGTGTAAATTGTTTGCTATATAATCCATGGCTTTGCTATGCCAACTATGCTCAATCAGAGGATATGACAGTTCCGAAAGTCATCTGCACTTTTTTTTCCCTTTAGACCTTTACAATATCGCAGGAACTGCCGCATAGGTTGTCTTGTGCTCCCTGTTCAGAGCTTGTCATCTGATGGAGTCAATTTGGGCTCTTGACAGAGGCATAACTACTATTATAGCAGCCCAAGTGGCTGTTATGGGGCCCTATAGTGAGGAGGGTCTCAGGGATATCTGTCCATCTGCTGTTCTGTGCATTGCCTTGAGGGTTGATGTATGTGCAGTGTGCAGGCTCTGTGATAATTCTTATTACAATGCAACTGAAAACCCAAATGATTCTCTGTTGCAAATGTGACAGTGGGGTAAACGCAGCCATACATGGGGCAGCACAGTGGCTTAGTGGTTAGCACTTCTGCTTCACAGCGCTGGGGTCATGAGTTCAATTCCAAACCATGGTCTTATCTGTGAGGAGTTTGTATGCTCTCCCATTGTTTGTATGGGTTTCCTCCAGGTGCTCCGGTTTCCTCCCACACTCCAAAAACATACTGGTAGGTTAATTGGCTCCTAACAAATTAACCCCAGTCTGTGTGTGTGTGTGTGTGTGTGTGTGTGTGTGTTAGGGAATTTAGACTGTAAGCAGGGACTGATGTGAGTGAGTTCTCTGTACAATGCTGAGGAATTGGTGGCACTATATAAATAAATGGTGATAATGATGATGATGATACATGTCAGGGGCAAAGATAGTATTCCTAGAGAGGGGATGGTGGTGGAACCTTTCTTATCCACTCATGGCTGTGGTTAAGGCTTCTGCTGCTTCCTCTGGGATGGCTTGGGCTGCGGGGCAGTAGAAGGTCCACTTTCCAGTAGGCCTTTCCCTGCTGCTGCAGTGTAGGTTCTTGCCCTCTGGGGGCAGGCACTGTAGATGTAGCTGGCCTGGCCGCAAAGGTTGCAGGATGGTTTCCTTGGACAGTCCTTGATCTTGTGTTCTGCTACTCTGCAATTCCAGCAGCCTGAGACTTTGCACCTTCTCCACATTTGGTCAGCTCCCCTACAGTTCCATGGCTGATCCGTGAAAAAGTCCAGCAGAGCCGCCCAGGGCAAAGATTGATGGGAGGTGTTGGAGACTGTCGGTAGCCGTGTCTTGTTTCCTCAGCCTGATGATGATGGACAATTTGCCTGTCCAGAAGACATTACCATCCAGGATCTTGGAAGGAGCCTTGACCACGGTGCAGAAGCGGCTCAGGAAGGTAGCCATGTCCTTGCCAAATGTATGAGGATTTCTTATGGAGACCATCACTCTTCTTTCCTCTCTCTGTATGGGACTGTTACCCACAAAGCGAGAAAATGGGGATTGACAGGAGAGCTTTTTGAGGGGATAAAGCCTCGATGGGCAACCTAAAGTAGCTGGAGAGCCACAGGTGGTCCTCCAGCATTCAATGGGGTCACCCGGCGCATTCTAATCAGATCAGGAGCAGCCAGCTGGGGATTGCAAGCAAAGGCTCGTCAGTCCACCTGTTGCCCATCGCTGGGATTAAGGAATTAAGGGGAGATGAAAACAAATAATGGAACTGTACTAAATATTGAGCTCTGCAAGTAGACTTACTGGTCGCATCAACAATCTAAGTAAAGTCCTGCGACAAGAATATTTTTAGACATTCATCCCTTGATGTAAGCAAGCACATTAGACAATATAAAAATATAGAGTTAGACTCTCTTTAAGATGCTGACATTTTATTATGGGACAGTTTTGCGGAGATTCAAATGTGCGCGATGTGCCGCTGGATGTCCAACTGCACGCACATCCGCTTAACAGAGCACTGAACTCTTTGTTTATTTTTGCTCGCAGCTTAATGAGGTGCGAGTAAATCAAATTAGCGTGGATATCAGGCCAGACATTGGGTGAAGAGCGTCGTCGCGCACCATTCCGGAGTCACTTTGCGGCATATAGCGCACAATTGAATCTCCCCCTTTGAGTCACGTGGACCTGATCCGTTGCCTACTGAAACTACCAGCAATTTTTTTTTAAGATATTACATATGATCTTCAGTTGTTTATACAGTATGTCTAGAATATATTTCCCTTCAGCAACTCCAACAGTTTTGCAACTTGGAATTCAGTAAACTGAAGAATCAATAACTTTCATTTGACTTTGACATTTTTTCCCTAACTACTGTATATCATTAAATTCAGCAAAGTGCTATAGATGTAGCCGAGATCTTAGAAATCTTAAGTAGTAAAAGCGTTTTTTTTTTTAAATATTATTTTTATGATTAAAATGTAAAAATGATATAAGATGATTCTTAGCCATGTGAGGTTATTCTCATTAGCTTTCATAATTATAATAGTTCACTTAAATAATTTACGAGCAGGCCTTTAATGCAGCAGTTGCAATAGCCGGATTCAGAGTGGGCCTGTGCTGAGTTGCTGACTATCTTTATTTCACCCAAAATTGATAACTGACAGCTATCTATTATTATAGACTATAGAGTATTTTATATAGCACCACCATATTACACAGCTTATAATAAGAAGCAGACAGTAACCACAAGAATGAACTTGACCCAAGATGGATCTGTAACAAGTAGTTAAAATAGCACAAGGTGGGTCAATGGTTAGCACTTCTGCCTCACAGTGCTGGGGTCATGAGTTCAATTCCCGACCATGGGCATATCTGTGTGGAGTTTGTATGTTCTCCCCATGTTTGCGTGGGTTTCCTCCGGGTGCTCCGGTTTCCTCCCACACTCCAAAAACATACTAGTAGGTTAATTGACTGCTATCAAAATTGACCCTAGTCTCTCTCTCTCTCTCTCTCTGTGTCTGTGTGTGTATGTTAGGGAATTTAGACTGTAAGCTCCAATGGGGCAGGGACTGATGTGAGCTCTCTGTACAGCGCTGCGGAATAAGTGGCGCTATATAAATAAATGGTGATGATGATGATGATGAAGGTCCGCTAAGACCGGTAGTGCAAAAAAGAAAAGAAATACACTGACATAAATACTCCCACAATGTGACAAAGTCCTTTTTTTACATAAATACTCCCCAACATGTACCCTCATTAACCCTTTTATTGCCTCACTTAAATCCAGGGGCAGCCTCTTCTTTCTTCCATGATTGCAATTCCAGGGGTTTAATTATCAAAGTTTAATTTGAGTTACAGAAAGTTCTATATACATTATAAATGCTGTACGGCTATTTTTTTTTTTTTTCGATCAATACATTTTTATTGAGAAATTTTTGCAAAGATATGGGGTACAGAACATAAGAAGGGAGTCAAACAATAACATGGGGAAAGATGTAGTGGGCGAGGGGATTCCCCTCATCAGGGGGAAGGGGATATAGTTACTCAATGAGTATTAAAACACAACATAATTCACCGAAAATAATATTCAAAAGAAAAGAGAGGATATTGTAAGTCCTTTGAATGAAGAGTAGACATGACAATACCCAGTGCGAACGTATAGAGCAGTGTTGGCTAACCTGTGACACTCCAGGTGTTGTGAAACTGCAGCCCTCTTTCTGCCCCCCGCCCCTCTTTTTTCTGTAGCCCACTCTTTCTGCCCCCTCATTTTTCTGTAGCCCTCTCTTTCTGCTCCCCCGCTTCCTGTAGTCTGTACTTACCTTCTATGATTCTTTTCTAGCTTCTCTGCTTGATCGCGGCTCCTCTCACTGGCAGCGTCGTGACGTCATGGGCTGCCGGAGCCAGAAGCAGGGCACACACTAAGATGCGGCGCTGCACTGTAGCAACACCGCAGAGAAAAAAATATTAAAAAGTTAATTAAACTTTGAAAATCCATGGAAAAAAGGTGCCGGAGCGCAGTTCTGAGCGTTCTATGACAAAAAAAACCCTGGTCCTGGAACTTATGTCGCAAATCTCATTTTAAAACAATTTTAAATCATCATTTAATTGTGTCATTATTTAACACCTGAGAACACATTTATAAAAGCACCTTTCTGATTTACATTTGCTGTGAAGCTGAGCTGCAAGATTTATGTTTGCAGAAAAGATGTCTTACAGAGGCTGGTTGCAATGTGCTTCAACTAGATTACCAACAGGAAGTCTACTATGGCAATGTGGAGTTAGGGGGTGCACCATGACCCTTCCATGCATGCCTAGAATGTCCGAAGAGCTAGGCCACCCCATTGCCCCCTCGCCAAAAAGCACCTCTGCACTGCGACCCACACAGAGGTGGGGGCAAAGTCCGCTCACTGACACACCTTTCCGACAGTGCGACAGCCCTCTAAAATCGTGACTCTCTCTCCTAAATCAGGACAGTGTGGAGGTATGATACACTGTGGTGGGTTAACATCAAGTCCACAGTCAAAGTCTTGAGTTGGGGGTCAAACAAGAGCTTTAGTGTCAGGATGCGCAGCACAACACAGCAACACACATGAACAGCAAACCTGAGCTATGCACAAAGTTAAGGGTATATTGGCTCCTTCAGTGTGAGACTTGGGGGTATATTTACTAAACTGCGGGTTTGAAAACGTGGATATGTTGCCTATAGCAACCATTTAGATTCTAGCTGTCATCTTGTAGAATGTACTAAATAAATGATAACTAGAATCTGATTGGTTGCATCTCCACTTTTTCAAGACTGAATTTGAGCCCTTAAATAGGCCCAAACTCCTGCCCTATGTAGATTGCATGGAACTTATTCCTGACTCCCAGGAGGTTAACCCTTTCCTCAGATGTGGCGGATTTCTTACCCTGCCACATAGACGTGGTAAAAATACTTTTAATGTCAATAGGCAGCTGCTAATTTACCCTGCATTGGTTTCGGTGCATCTGCACCATGCAGTTTACACTACATTATTATTCATAGAGACCTACTTTTACCATAATGTACTTGACGTCGTCCTTCCACAGCATGGCGCGAATGAGTATCTCCAGGCCCCAAAAGCTCCCTTTAATAATTGTCATCCAATCTATGAAAAATGTCTGTACATATTAAAAATCCATCAACCTATGAGTACTAATGGGAACAGGACCCATGGCGTTCAAGCTTCCATTGCCACTGTTCTTAGCTTGAGTTGATACAAGGTTTAAGTGACATATGATAATAAAAGCCAAGCCTATTAATAAAAAGTGAAAAATGACATGCTGGAAATTTAAGGATAAAAAAAAAATGTAACAGCAGCTTCTCCAGAAGGCAAAAAAAATAAATTATAAAACCAGAAAAACTAGAGTGAAAATATGATCAATTTATGTACTATCGCTTAATGTCTCCGCCTCATAGGGAACATTCTTATTTTCAATGGCCTGTATAAATCAGGCAGTGAGCTGTCAATCATACGTGCTACAGACCAATTATGTCTTGTAAAAAAAAAAAAGATAGCATCACAGATAAGTATTTTCTATATATTTGGGAAATATATAGTACTTTGACATGGATTATGCAAGGTGATAAAAGAACAGCATAATAGTATGAAAGACTCACAAAGTAATGATGTTTAATCTTTTCCATATGATATAGACACAGGGACGTTGCTATGTTCGCAGAAGACCTGGGGCTAGATTTACTAAGCTGCGGGTTTGAAAAAGTGGAGATGTTGCCTATAGCAACCAATCAGATTCTAGCTGTCATTTTGTAGAATGTACTAAATAAATGATAACTAGAATCTGATTGGTTGCTATAGGCAACATCTCCACTTTTTCAAACCTGCAGCTTGATAAATTTACCCTTTGCTGTGTGGTTCCTGGTGGTCTCCATTCCCCCATAGCTGCCTACCCTCCTAAATTTCTAGGAGTGCACCCTCCTGAATTGATGATGACAGAGGCGGGGTCAAAATGACACAATTTGATGGGTCACGCCCCCTGCCCTAAGTACATGAATCTCCCCTCCAGGATATCCCAGAGGGGTCTTCTATAATGTTGACAAGTATTGCTCTTAGGGGAAATGTTATTTGTGAGTATTAATACGGCCTGTGCGCTGTTACCGCTAGTACGGTAATTTCAACGCTGATTTTTTGCTCGCAGTTCTGTTAACCGCAGGCAAAAATTTGCGTAGTAGTGCGTAGGCCTCGTTGTTCTTACACAAAACACGGTCAATTGAATTTCCCCTTATTCAGTATACTGAGAAACTGTGCAGACGGGGACAGTGCCTGCAAAATTTGGAGAGGATTCCTGGCTTCACTGTGCAGATTGTTTCCTAGTAAATCACTGAAAAACAAAAACATTATTCGAAATTGCTCTCGTTTAGTATATAACATTATGATAACTGATATTACCATATTGGTCATTCATAGTTTGGCAAATAATTTATTTAAATCATGATCATGTGACATATGTGGTCTTTATAATATAATGCATTTAATACTATTTTGTTACAGTGTATATATATATATTACTGATAGTATTTTAGTATTACAACTTATCAGCGTGGCTTGCTAATTAAGCGTTTTATTAAGCATCTCAATCCATTAGAGTCTTCTATCAAACCTATGCATTTAATAGTCATTTAAAATCGTGAATGCATCTATTAATTATCAACATAGTGTATTTTTTTTTTTCGGTATTTATTGACATTGATATGACCTGACACCGGCGATTTTATTCATTTTCAGACTAAGCTACGTTAGGGTGAGTTCAGCATTTTTACAATAAGTGCTGACATCTGTGTGGTTAGAAATATTGGTTCCAAATAAATGTTTACTTATTCACAAGTGATCTTTTGACTGCAAATTGTTTGATCTTATTATTCATTTCCTCTTTTTTTTAAAAAAAAATATTATGTAGCATAAATAGGTTTACTTACTTAATCGCTTTTGTGAAAAATAGCTGAAAATGTAAAGTTGAAAAATATATATTCCATAAATAGGGTATAACTATGCATGGGGTGTAAATTGTACCATGTTCTGTAGGTAGGAGCTGGATAGATTGGTCATGTACCTTTTTTTTTATTATTATTATTAATTTTTATTTATAGGGCGCCACTAGGTGTCCGTAGTGCCGTACAGGGACAAACGATTACAATACGAGGTGAGACAGCACAGTACAGTAAACAGTAAGCACAGTAACTCAGTAAGCTCAAAGCACAGCTAGAGGGGGCGGGGGAGGGGAGAGGGAAGGTCCGCATACGACGGAGCCAAAGTGGGAGGGCGCAGATGACAGGGAGACCCCCAAGAGGGGGAAGGTGGGAGAGAGAGGGGACGGGGGGAGGAGGGTCCTCGAGGAGGAGGGCTAAGTAGCTGGAGAGCAGAGTTAGAAGTGGTGGAAACAGGAGGAGAGATGGCCATGCTCAAAGGAGTGTACAACCTAAGGGAAGGGGTA